>NC_090445.1:1439002553-1439305053 GCF_031143425.1 Pleurodeles waltl
TGCCACAGGCCAGTCACCCACGCCTTAGTCACAAGCAAGCTTGACTACGGCAACGCTGTCTATGCAGGCACCAGGACGAGAAACATCAAAAAGCTGCAACTCATCCAGAATGCCGCTGCCAGACTTTTCCTTAGCATCCCACGCCAAAAACATATCTCCCAGCACCTGAGGACCCTCTACTGGCTCCCGATAGAAAAACGAATCACCTTCAAGCTACTCACCCACACATACAAAGCCATAAACAACATCTGACCGGCATACCTGAACCACCGCATTTCCTTCCACACCCCAGCCAGATCCCTCCGCTCAGCTGGCTGTGGCCACTATCCCTTGCATTAGAAAAACCACCTCCAGAGGGCGATCCTTCACCCACATCGCAGCAAAGAGCTGAAACAACCTTCCCCCTAGACCTCAGACAAAGCCTATCGCTTACCATCTTCAGGAAGAATCTCAAGATTTGGCTCTTCGGATGAGGCTCCACCCTACCTCCCAGCGCCTTGAGACCCTCACGGATGATTAGCCATGCTTTACAAAAACTGATTGAGTGATAGCGTAGCTTGCCACAGGGTGTCAGCGTGGCACCAGTTTCTGCCTGCTGCATCCTTGAAGCTGAGAGGCCCTGTGAAGTCAGAAATGTCCGCTTCCTTGGCTGCCGGTAAATATGGTTATCTGGCTAGTTACTTGCATGGCTGGGCGCTACCTTTTCACGCTCATTCTCCTGTCCATACAATTACAGCGAACTATTTAGCTGGTTCCTGGATATTCTTGGGGCTTCTTTGGGGTAGGTAGCATCTCTTCACCTTTGAGTGGCTGGAGAGATCTCAGCTTTGCGAATGCGCCAGCTTACCCCAGGGTTATGAATGTATGTGTTTGAGGTGGTCTTAGCCTCACACAAATGAGGAAGGGAAATGTGCACCCGCATGTTTGGACGGCAGGAACATGTAAAGTAATTTAGACGTTGTAATTCCTATGTGATCCCGAGTAGTGGGTTTGAAGGGGGATTATGCACAATCATTGTGTGCCGCGTTGCTTTCGGCTCCTTGGGTCAATGCCCTTCACACCGTGGCAGGAGGTGGCACTCTGAGTGGGTCATGCATTGCCCTTGAGCCACACTGCTTAGTGATGGTGTTGGAGTCCTCCCCCACTTGTTGTTGTGTGATCTTCTTTGGTTCGTGTTGCTCTTCTGCATGCTGGCTGTGTGGTGTTGTCACGGTACACTCCTTAGGTTTGGCAGGATGCTAATGATGCCACCCCCCGCCTTTACTACAGGACACTGAAGCCATGAAGCGGGCCTTGGCGCTCATCGACTCCAAGATCAACCAGGCCAAGGAGTGGCTCCGAGATCCCAACGCCCCACCAGGTAAGAGCGACGCCTTGTAATATGTTGGTGCTACTTGAAAGGTTAAGATGATGTGGGCAGTGAGAGTAGTGAAGTGCACTCCATTTACCTCAGGCAGAGACCGTGTAAGACCCTGCTGCCATGAATCCCTTCCTCGAGAAATGTAGGTTACCTAAAAGAAGTCCTGGACACCCAGTTGCAGTGAAATGCACACCATTACCGCCAGAGCTGCTGCCGTTGAGTAGATTTCAGATCGAGCAGAGGCTCTGGGTAGCAGACTGCAAAAGAATTACAAAGCACAAACTGGCTCGGAGTTTCGTGTTCTCTTTACAGGGTACAGGGCTGGAGCGTTCAATGTGGGCCAGGGCCAAGGCTGATGTGCATATGTTACTTCGTGTCTGTAATGACACAGAGGAAGTAAAAATCGATGGAATGGAATGTGGTGCCAGAACAAGTAGTAGTGCATGGGTTAAATTAAAGTTTTCCATGCATCGTTTTTTCTGCTGTCTGGATGCAGACACTTCGCAAGAAGCAGTGCATGTCTGTTCGCTGCCAATGTGAGCATCCATTGCCTTGTGAGAGTGTATAGGGCATCAGAACGATCCGGCTAGCATCCGTCGCCTGAAAGGAAGATTTAGGATGTAATTCTTCCATGAAGAGCATACTAAGCATTTAAACGTTAATTCCAAAGGATCAAATCCTTTGGCCTGTCTACATGGCAACGCTTGTGTGTGCCCTTTTGTGTATGGCTGTGTGTGTATGTATCATTGTATTATGGAGTTCGGTCATTTCTGTACACTGTGTGTGCCACTTTGAATGTGGATGTTTGTCTCTGCCATTTTGCCTATAATCCTTTTATTTCTTTGAGCATGCTTTTGCTTAGGCGTTGCTGTCTTATTTTGTAGGTGTGCATGCTCGTCTCTGTATTTTGTTGTGCCTTTAGCTAGTATGTGTCTAAATCACTCTGCTTATGTAGAATAGTCCTCGTATATACCTGCTTGACGATATGTTGATGAATCCTTGGTATCTACTACACAGTTTAAGTAACAGTTTAGAATATCCCTTTATTTATGAACCGGGCAGGTTAGGTCCATTGAAACTGCAAGCCAGTAATTAGGTAAAATGTGTGTGTAACTGTCACGTCCCAGCCCCCCTCATCATAACTTGCCACTCACTGAAACAAGCATTTTTACCAAGCCCATAAGACACCTGCACAAAATCGAATCAGCCTCCAGTTTGTGTTGGAAGTATTTAAAAATCCCTCCCTGGGCTTCAGGAATGCATTGCAGTGCTGGGCTGATGGCAGATTGCGTGCTATACAAGTGATGTCAATAATACAGCAAGAGAGATCTGTTGGCACTGAAATCTAAAGCAAAGAGGGGATTCATTTGTTGTGTTGCACTTCAAATTCAGAGTTGGATGTACGATGGGTTTTGTATTTTAGGAGATGCCGGGGAGCAGGCCATCAGACAAATTCTAGACGAGGCTGGCAAAGTTGGAGAACTCTGCGCAGGACGGGAGCGCAGGGACATCCTGGGAACTTGCAAAACTCTTGGGCAGATGACTGATCAGGTGTCGGACCTCCGAGCTAGGTAAGCAGACAACAATGGAAGTCTGGGTATTGTGATCTGAGCGAGGCTAAAGGGCCAAGCTTTGTCAAATTAACTAGATAAAAGGAACAGAGATAAAGAGCACATTGCTGTGACCTGAGCTCGGTAAATAAAGCAATAATACCGGGTAGAGTGGTGTATGTTCATGGCACCCTCTTTTGTTTCAGCTGATCACTCTTTATTAGGATTAGCGCTGTGACACCCTGTCACTGGTCCAGCTATGCGCTCTACAAATTGTTTAACATAACATTTGCAGAAAAGGTCAGACAACTCTGAGGTTTTCCGGAACATGGAATTAGGACAGTGTTAAAGAATTTGTCACAATCGGGGTTGGTGGATTAGGAGCCAGGGGCTACATAGAACTGTTAAAACTGTCTGGATATATTAAGTAAGAAAGCCTGGAAATGGGTTGAGGTTGCCAATGCTGGTAAACTTTCTAACAGAAATAGAGTTGGTAAAACTCTAGCTAACTACTAAACTATACAAAATCTAAGACTCTTATACCCGCTATTAGAGACTCAGAAGGGGTGAACGTATCAGCAACACAGGATATCCTTGAGACCTACCTAGAGCATTCGCTTCAAAGTTATACAACTATAATGAACCTGCATCCCCTGCTGCTGTAAGCGAATATCTTAACTCCTCTAAATTGCCACAATTATCCCAGGACACAGTTTGAAATTTTTAGTCCATTTAGAGAAGTCGAAATCATATCCTCGTTACATAGCCTCAAATCTGGTAAAGCCCCTGGCCCGGATCGATATACAGGCAAATTGTACAAACTCTTAGCAAACAAAGTGGCTGCACCTCTACACGATGTTTTCCGTTAATACTCTGCAGTGGGCTCCATAGTTGTTTCTGCCACTGAGGCTACGATAGTGCTCATGCTAAAAGAAGAGAAAGACCATTTTAATGTTAAGAATAATTGTCTGATTTCCCTTATAAATCTTGATTGCAAAATATTTGCAAAGATACTGGCTCGTAGACTAGAATTAGTAATATTGAAACTGGTGGCCACCTCACAGACTGGTTTCCCTTAAAAGTATCCTCACCTCAGACAGCATTGAAATGTTTTGAAAAAAGCTGAACTGACACGCACTCTAACAGCCCTCTGGCTTTAGACGCAGAGAAGGCTTTTGACAAAGTCTAGTGACCTTTCTTAAAGGCAGCTTTATACAGGTATCACCTGGGAGACAAGTTTATACGGATGATTATGGCTTCATATTCCAATCCATTGATGAAGGTTAGAGTTAATGGCCACCTGTCACAAGCATTCACACTATCATAAGGCACCCGACATGACTGCCCTCTTTCACCTCTTCTCTTCTTGTTATCAAACCGCTGTTCAGAAACAATCCTGAAATAACCGGATTCACCTTTAATTCAGGTAGACAAGTGGTGGTGGCATACGCTAATGTTCTTTTAACATTGAGGAAGGCCTATAGGTGCTTCCTGTCATTATGAATGTAATAGTGAGATATTCGTTGGATGCGGGTTACTCTTTAAATGGAGATAAAACCAAGTCTTCCCCCCTGTAAGGAAATGCCTCCTTGGCATGGTTACCCCCTGACTTTTTGCCTTTGCTGATGCTATGTTTTGAATTGAAAGTGTGCTGAGGCTTGCTAACCAGGCCCCAGCACCAGTGTTCTTTCCCTAACCTGTACTTTTGTTTTCACAATTGGCACACCCTGGCATCCAGGTAAGTCCCTTGTAACTGGTACCCCAGGTACCATGGGCCCTGATGCCAGGGAAGGTCTCTAAGGGCTGCAGCATTTCTTATGCCACCCTGGGGACCCCTCACGCAGCACAGACACACTGCTTGCCAGCTTGTGTGTGCTGGTGAGGACAAAACGAGTAAGTCAACATGGCACTCCCCTCAGGGTGCCATGCCAACCTCACACTGCCTATGCAGTATAGATAAGTCACCCCTCTAGCAGGCCTTACAGCCCTAAGGCAGGGTGCACTATACCATAGGTGAGGGCACCAGTGCATGAGCACTGTGCCCCTACAGTGTCTAAGCCAAACCTTAGACATTGTAAGTGCAGGGTAGCCATAAGAGTATATGGTCTGGGAGTCTGTCAAACACGAACTCCACAGCACCATAATGGCTGCACTGAAAACTGGGAAGTTTGGTATCAAACTTCTCAGCACAATAAATGCACACTGATGCCAGTGTACATTTTATTGTGAAATACACCCCAGAGGGCACCTTAGAGGTGCCCCCTGAAACCTTAACCAACTACCTGTGTAGGCTGACTGGTTTTAGCAGCCTGCCACACTCAAGACATGTTGCTGGCCACATGGGGAGAGTGCCTTTGTCACTCTGTGGCTAGTAACAAAGCCTGCACTGGGTGGAGATGCTATCACCTCCCCCAGGCAGGAGCTGTAACACCTGGCGGTGAGCCTCAAAGGCTCACCCCCTTTGTTCCAGCACCACAGGGCATTCCAGCTAGTGGAGTTGCCCGCCCCCTCCGGCCACGGCCCCACTTTTGGAGGCAAGGCCGGAGGAGATAATGAGAAAAACAAGGAGGAGTCACTGACCAGTCAGGACAGCCCCTAAGGCAACCTGAGCTGAAGTGACTCTGACTTTTAGGAATCCTCCATCTTACAGATGGAGGATCCCCCCAATAGGGATAGGAATGTGACCCCCTCCCCATTGGGAGGAGGCACAAAGAGGGTGTAGCCACCCTCAGGGCTAGTAGCCATTGGCTACTGCCCTCCCTGACCTAAACACACCCCTAAATTCTGTATTTAGGGGCTCCCCTGAACCTAGGAAATCAGATTCCTGCAACTTACGAAGAAGAGGACTGCTGAGCTGAAAAACCCCTGCAGAGAAAACGGAGACACCAACTGCTTTGGCCCCAGCCCTACCGGCCTGTCTCCCTCCTTCAGAAGAAAACTGCTCCAGCGACGCTTTCCCCAGGACCAGCGACCTCTGAATCCTCAGAGGACTGCCCTGCTTCCAAAAGACCAAGAAACTCCTGAGAACAGCGGCCCTGTTCAACAAAGACTGCAACTTTGCTTCCAGAGGAGCAGATTTAAAGACCCCTGCAATCCCCGCAAGAAGCGTGAGACTTGCAACACTGCACCCGGCGACCCCGACTCGACTGGTGGAGAAACAACGCTACAGGGAGGACCCCCGGCGACTCCGAGACTGTGAGTAACCAAAGTTGTCCCCCCTGAGCCCCCACAGCGACGCCTGCAGAGGGAATCCCGAGGCTCCCCCTGACCGCGACTCTCTGAATCCAAAATCCCGACGCCTGGAAAAGACCCTGCACCCGCAGCCCCCAGGACCGGAACTCCAGTGCAGGAGTGACCCCCAGGAAGCCCTCTCCCTTGCCCAGGTGGTGGCTACCCCGAGGAGCCCCCCCTTGCCTGCCTGCATCGCTAGAGAGACCCCTTGGTCTCCCATTGAAACCTATTGAAAACCCGACGCGTGTTTGCACACTGCACCCGGCCACCCCAGTGCAGCTGAGGGTGTACTTTCTGTGCTGACTTGTGTCCCCCCCCCCCCCCCCCCCCGGTGCCCTACAAAACCCCCCTGGTCTGCCCTCCGAAGACGCGGGTACTTACCTGCTGACAGATTGGAACCGGGGCACCCCCTTCTCCATTGAAGCCTATGTGTTTTGGGCACCACTTTGAACTCTGCACCTGACCGGCCCTGAGCTGCTGGTGTGGTGACTTTGGGGTTGCTCTGAACCCCCAACGGTGGGCTACCTTGGACCCCAATTTGAACCCCGTAGGTGGTTTACTTACCTGCAAAAACTAACAATAACTTACCTCCCCCAGGAACTGTTGAAAATTGCAGTGTCCACTTTTGAAATAGCTATATGTGTTTTATGTAAAAAGTATATATGCTATTGTGATTATTCAAAGTTCCTAAAGTACTTACCTGCAATACCTTTCAAATGAGATATTACATGTAGAATTTGAACCTGTGGTTCTTAAAATAAACTAAGAAAATATATTTTTCTATACAAAAACCTATTGGCCTGGAATTGTCTCTGAGTGTGTGTTCCTCATTTATTGCCTGTGTGTATGTACAACAAATGCTTAACACTACTCCTTTGATAAGCCTACTGCTCGACCACACTACCACAAAATAGAGCATTAGTATTATCTCTTTTTGCCACTATCTTACCTTTATGGGGAACCCTTGGACTCTGTGCATACTATTCCTTACTTTGAAATAGTGCATACAGAGCCAACTTCCTACATTGGCGACAGCGGTGGGATACAAGACTTTGCATTTGCTGGACTACTTAGCCAATACCTGATCACACGACAAATTCCAAAAATTGTCATTAGAAATTGATTTTTGCAATTTGAACTATTTTTCTAAATTCTTAAAAGTCCTGCTAGGGCCTTGTGTTAGTCCCTGTTTAGCATTCCTTTTAGAGTTTAAAAGTTTTGTGAAAGTTTGAATTAGAACCTAGAACTAGTTTTAGATTCTTAAAAAGTATTCCAACTTTTAGAAGCATAATGTCTAGTGCAGAGATGAATGTGGAGGAACTCGACCTCACACCTTCCCTCCATCTTAAGATGAGGGAGCTAAAGTCACTCTGCAAAATAAAGAAAATTACAATGGGCTCCAGACCTTCCAAACTACAGCTCCAGGAGCTTTTGGCAGAGTTTGAAAAAGCCAACCCCTCTGAGGATGGCAACACAGAGGATGAAGATAGTGACTTGGAGGCAGTGGCGTAGCGTGGGGGGTGCAGGGGGGGCCCGCCGCACCGGGCGCAACATCTTGGAAGAGACTCGAGTGCTAAAATCCACGGGTTAGGGGGCGCAAATTACTTGCCTTGCCCCGGGTTAGGGGGCGCAAATTACTTGCCTTGCCCCGGGTGCTGACAACCCACGCTACGCCACTGCTTGGAGGAGAAGTCCAGTCCTACTTAGGGAGAACAGGGCTGCTCAAGCCCTGACTCCAAATATACTAGTCAGAGATGCTGTTTCCCTCACAGGAGGGACCAGCACATCTGAAATCACTAAGGATAACTCCAGTGAAGAGGACATCCAGTTAGCCAGGATGGCCAAAAGATTGGCTTTGGAAAGACAGATCCTAGCCATAGAAAGGGAAAGACAAGAGATGGGCCTAGGTCCCATCAATGGTGGCAGCAACATAACTAGGGTCAGAGATTCTCCTGACATGTTGAAAATCCCTAAAGGGATTGTAACTAAATATGAAGATGGTGATGACATCACCAAATGGTTCACAGCTTTTGAGAGGGCTTGTGTAACCAGCAAAGTGAACAAATCTCACTGGGGTGCTCTCCTTTGGGAAATGTTCACTGGAAAGTGTAGGGATAGACTCCTCACACTCTCTGGAAAAGATGCAGAATCTTATGACCTCATGAAGGGAACCTTGATTGAGGGCTTTGGATTCTCCACTGAGGAGTATAGGATTAGATTCAGGGGGGCTCAAAAAACCTCGAACCAGACCTGGGTTGATTTTGTGGACTACTCAGTGAAAACACTGGATGGTTGGATTCAAGGCAGTGGTGTAAATAATTATGATGGGCTGTACAATTTATTTGTGAAAGAACACCTATTAAGTAATTGTTCAAATGATAAACTGCATCAGCATCTGGTAGACCTAGGACCAATTTCTCCCCAAGAATTGGGAAAGAAGGCGGACCATTGGGTCAAGACTAGGGTGACCAAGACTTCCACACGGGGTGACCAAAAGAAAGGGGTCACAAAGCCTCTCCAGGGGAAGAGTGTTGAGACATCCAAAAATAGTAAAGAGTCTTCTTCAGGCCCCCAAAAACCTGCACAGGAGGGTGGGCCCAGAGCCTCTTCACAAAACAATTTTGGGTACAAGAGTAAAAACTTTGATCCCAAAAAGGCCTGGTGTCGTAGCTGTAATCGGCCTGGACACCAAACTGGAGACCAGGCCTGTCCCAAGAAAAGTACCACTTCTAACTCCACTCCAGCTAACACTGGAATGGCTAGTCTCCAAGTGGGATCAACAGTGTGCCCAGAGCAAATCAGGTGTCACACTGAAGCTACATTAGTCTCTGAGGGTGGGGTGGATTTAGCCACACTGGCTGCCTGGCCTCCTAATATGCAAAAATACAGGCAGCAGCTCTTAATTAATGGGACAAGTGTAGAAGGCCTGAGGGATACATGTGCCAGTGTCACCATGGTGACAGAGAAACTGGTTTCCCCTGGTCAATACCTGGCTGGACAAACTTATCCAGTCACCAATGCTGACAATCAAACTAAAGTACATCCCATGGCTATGGTAACTTTAGAGTGGGGAGGGGTCAATGGCCTGAAACAGGTGGTGGTCTCCTCAAATATCCCAGTAGACTGTTTGCTTGGAAACGACCTGGAGTCCTCAGCATGGGCTGAGGTAGAACTGAAAACCCATGCAGCCATGCTGGGTATCCCTGAACTGGTGTGTGTCAAGACAAGGGCACAGTGCAAGGCTCAGGGTGAAAAAGTAGAGCTGGAGTCTGGAAAAAGGGCCCAGCCTACCAAGAGGAAAGGAAAGTCAGCTTGGAAACCAGCTGCAACACAACACCAAAAAGAGAACCTCTCTTCTCAGGAAGAAGTTCTGCCCTCTGAGGGAACTGAGCCTATGGAGTTAGAACCTTATCAGGTTGAGCGCTTAGGCCCAGGGGGACCCTCAAGGGAGCAGTTGTGTAAGGGGCAAGAAACCTGTCCCTCTCTTGAAGGCCTTAGGCAGCAAGCTGCTGAAGAGTCCAATGGCAAGAAAACTGGAACACATAGGGTCTATTGGGAAGATGGGCTCCTGTACACTGAGGCAAGAGATCCCAAACCTGGTGCCACTAGGAGAGTGGTAGTGCCTCAGGCGTTCAGAGAGTTCATACTGACCTTAGCCCATGATATTCCCCTTGCTGGGCATTTGGGACAAACCAAGACGTGGGAGAGACTAGTCAACCACTTCTACTGGCCCAACATGTCCCAGAAAGTTAAGGAGTTTTGTGTCTCCTGTACCACCTGTCAAGCCAGTGGTAAGACAGGTGGACATCCAAAGGCCCCCCTCATTCCACTTCCAGTGGTGGGGGTCCCCTCTGAAAGGGTGGGTGTGGACATAGTGGGTCCACTTGAACCTCCCACAGCCTCAGGAAATATGTACATACTAGTAGTAGTGGATCATGCTACTAGGTATCCTGAAGCTATTCCCCTTAGGTCGACTACTGCCCCTGCAGTAGCCAAGGCCCTCATTGGTATCTTTACCAGAGTGGGCTTCCCTAAGGAGGTGGTGTCTGACAGAGGTACCAACTTCATGTCAGCATACCTGAAACACATGTGGAATGAGTGTGGAGTGACTTATAAATTCACTACACCCTATCATCCACAAACTAATGGCCTTGTTGAGAGATTCAACAAGACATTAAAGGGCATGATCATGGGGCTCCCAGAAAAACTCAAAAGGAGATGGGCTGTCCTCTTGCCATGGCTGCTTTTCGCTTACAGAGAGGTGCCTCAGAAGGGAGTAGGGTTCTCACCCTTTGAACTTCTGTTTGGCCACCCTGTAAGGGAACCACTAGCTCTTGTGAAAGAAGGCTGGGAGAGACCTCTTCATGAGCCTAAACAAGACATAGTGGACTATGTATTTGGCCTTCGCTCAAGGATGGCAGGGTACATGGAAAAGGCAAGTAAAAACCTTGAGGCCAGCCAACAGCTCCAGAAGTTTTGGTATGACCAAAAGGCTGCAATGGTTGAATTTCAACCAGGGCAGAAAGTCTGGGTTTTGGAGCCTGTGGCTCCCAGGGCACTCCAGGACAAATGGAGTGGCCCTTACCCAGTGCTAGAGAAGAAGAGTCAGGTCACCTACCTGGTGGACCTAGGCACTAGCAGGACCCCCAAGAGGGTGATCCATGTGAACCACCTAAACCTCTTCCATGATAGGGCTGATGTGAATCTGTTGATGGTAACAGATGAGGACCAGGAATCTGAGAGTGAACCTCTCCCTGATCTCCTCTCATCAAACCCTAAAGATGGCTCAGTGGATGGAGTGATCTATTCAGACACTCTCTCTAGCCAACAGCAATCTGACTGTAGGAAAGTCCTGCAGCAGTTTGCTGAGCTCTTTTCCCTAACCCCTGGTCAGACACACCTGTGTACCCATGATGTGAACACAGGAGACAGCATGCCTGTCAAAAACAAAATATTCAGACAGTCTGACCAAGTTAAGGAAAGCCTCAAGGTGGAAGTCCACAAGATGCTGGAATCGGGAGTAATTGAGCACTCTGACAGCCCCTGGGCTAGCCCAGTGGTCTTAGTCCCCAAACCTCACACCAAAGATGGAAAGAGAGCGATGAGGTTTTGTTTGGACTACAGAGGACTCAATTCTGTCACCAAGACAGATGCCCATCCCATTCCTAGAGCTGATGAACTGATAGACAAATTAGGTGCTGCCAAATTCTTAAGTACCTTTGACTTAACAGCAGGGTACTGGCAAATCAAAATGGCACCTGGAGCAAAAGAAAAGACAGCATTCTCCACACCTGATGGGCATTATCAGTTTACTGTTATGCCCTTTGGTTTAAAGAATGCCCCTGCCACCTTCCAAAGGTTGGTGAATCAAGTCCTCGCTGGGTTGGAGTCCTTTAGTGCAGCTTATCTTGATGATATTGCTGTCTTTAGCTCCAACTGGCAGGATCACCTGGTCCACCTGAAGAAGGTTTTGAAGGCTCTGCAATCAGCAGGCCTCTCTATCAAGGCATCCAAATGCCAGATAGGGCAGGGAACTGTGGTTTACTTGGGACACCTTGTAGGTGGAGGCCAAGCTCAGCCACTCCAGCCCAAGATCCAGACTATTCTGGACTGGGCAGCTCCAAAAACCCAGACTCAAGTCAGGGCATTCCTTGGCTTGACTGGGTACTATAGGAGGTTTGTAAAGGGATATGGATCCATAGTGACAGCCCTCACAGAACTTACCTCCAAGAAAATGCCCAAGAAGATAAACTGGACTGTAGAATGCCAACATGCCTTTGACACCCTGAAACAAGCAATGTGCACAGCACCAGTTCTAAAAGCTCCAGATTACTCCAAGCAGTTCATTGTGCAGACAGATGCCTCTGAACATGGGACAGGGGCAGTTTTGTCCCAAACAAATGATGATGGCCTTGACCAGCCTGTTGCTTTCATTAGCAGGAGGTTACTCCCCAGGGAGCAGCATTGGAGTGCCATTGAGAGGGATGCCTTTGCTGTGGTTTGGTCCCTGAAGAAGCTGAGACCATACCTCTTTGGTACTCACTTTGTAGTTCAAACTGACCACAGACCTCTCAGATGGCTCATGCAAATGAAAGGTGAAAATCCAAAACTGTTGAGGTGGTCCATCTCCCTACAGGGAATGGACTTTATAGTGGAACACAGACCTGGGACTGCCCATGCCAATGCAGATGGCCTTTCCAGGTTCTTCCACTTAGAAAATGAAGACTCTCTTGGGAAAGGTTAGTCTCATCCTCTTTCGTTTGGGGGGGGGGGTTGTGTAAGGAAATGCCTCCTTGGCATGGTTACCCCCTGACTTTTTGCCTTTGCTGATGCTATGTTTTGAATTGAAAGTGTGCTGAGGCTTGCTAACCAGGCCCCAGCACCAGTGTTCTTTCCCTAACCTGTACTTTTGTTTTCACAATTGGCACACCCTGGCATCCAGGTAAGTCCCTTGTAACTGGTACCCCAGGTACCAAGGGCCCTGATGCCAGGGAAGGTCTCTAAGGACTGCAGCATATCTTATGCCACCCTGGGGACCCCTCACGCAGCACAGACACACTGCTTGCCAGCTTGTGTGTGATGGTGAGGACAAAACGAGTAAGTCGACATGGCACTCCCCTCAGGGTGCCATGCCAACCTCACACTGCCTATGCAGTATAGATAAGTCACCCCTCTAGCAGGCCTTACAGCCCTAAGGCAGGGTGCACTATACCATAGGTGAGGATACCAGTGCATGAGCACTGTGCCCCTACAGTGTCTAAGCCAAACCTTAGACATTGTAAGTGCAGGGTAGCCATAAGAGTATATGGTCTGGGAGTCTGTCAAACACGAACTCCACAGCACCATAATGGCTGCACTGAAAACGGGGAAGTTTGGTATCAAACTTCTCAGCACAATAAATGCACACTGATGCCAGTGTACATTTTATTGTGAAATACACCCCAGAGGGCACCTTAGAGGTGCCCCCTGAAACCTTAACCAACTACCTGTGTAGGCTGACTGGTTTTAGCAGCCTGCCACACTCGAGACATGTTGCTGGCCACATGGGGAGAGTGCCTTTGTCACTCTGTGGCTAGTAACAAAGCCTGCACTGGGTGGAGATGCTATCGCCTCCCCCAGGCAGGAGCTGTAACACCTGGCGGTGAGCCTCAAAGGCTCACCCCCTTTGTTCCAGCACCACAGGGCATTCCAGCTAGTGGAGTTGCCCGCCCCCTCCGGCCACGGCCCCACTTTTGGCGGCAAGGCCGGAGGGGATAATTAGAAAAACAAGGAGGAGTCACTGACCAGTCAGGACAGCCCCTAAGGCAACCTGAGCTGAAGTGACTCTGACTTTTAGGAATCCTCCATCTTACAGATGGAGGATCCCCCCAATAGGGATAGGAATGTGACCCCCTCCCCTTGGGAGGAGGCACAAAGAGGGTGTAGCCACCCTCAGGGCTAGTAGCCATTGGCTACTGCCCTCCCTGACCTAAACACACCCCTAAAATCTGTATTAAGGGGCTCCCCTGAACCTAGGAAATCAGATTCCTGCAACAAAAGAAGAGGACTGCTGAGCTGAAAAACCCCTGCAGAGAAAACGGAGACACCAACTGCTTTGGCCCCAGCCCTACCGGCCTGTCTCCCTCCTTCAGAAGAAAGCTGCTCCAGCGACGCTTTCCCCAGGACCAGCGACCTCTGAATCCTCAGAGGACTGCCCTGCTTCCAAAAGACCAAGAAACTCCCGAGAACAGCGGCCCTGTTCAACAAAGACTGCAACTTTGTTTCCAGAGGAGCAGATTTAAAGACCCCTGCAATCCCCGCAAGAAGCGTGAGACTTGCAACACTGCACCCGGCGACCCCGACTCGACTGGTGGAGAAACAACGCTACAGGGAGGACCCCCCGGCGACTCCGAGACTGTGAGTAACCAAAGTTGTCCCCCCTGAGCCCCCACAGCGACGCCTGCAGAGGGAATCCCGAGGCTCCCCCTGACCGCGACTGTCTGAATCCAAAATCCTGATGCCTGGAAAAGACCCTGCATCCACAGCCCCCAGGACCTGAAGGATCGGACCGCCAGTGCAGGAGTGACCCCCAGGAAGCCCTCTCCCTTGCCCAGGTGGAGGCTACCCCGAGGAGCCCCCCCCCCTTGCCTGCCTGCATCGCTAGAGAGACCCCTTGGTCTCCCATTGAAACCTATTGAAAACCCCGAAGCGTGTTTGCACACTGCACCCGGCCGCCCCAGTGCCGCTGAGGGTGTACTTTCTGTGCTGACTTGTGTCCCCCCCGGTGCCCTACAAAACCCCCCTGGTCTGCCCTCCGAAGACGCAGGTACTTACCTGCTGGCAGATTGGAACCGGGGCACCCCCTTCTCCATTGAAGCCTATGTGTTTTGGGCACCACTTTGAACTCTGCACCTGACCGGCCCTGAGCTGCTGGTGTGGTGACTTTGGGGTTGCTCTGAACCCCCAATGGTGGGCTACCTTGGACCCCAATTTGAACCCCGTAGGTGGTTTACTTACCTGCAAAAACTAACAATAACTTACCTCCCCCAGGAACTGTTGAAACTTGCACTGTGTCCACTTTTGAAATAGCTATATGTGTTTTATGTAAAAAGTATATATGCTATTGTGATTATTCAAAGTTCCTAAAGTACTTACCTGCAATACCTTTCAAATGAGATATTACATGTAGAATTTGAACCTGTGGTTCTTAAAATAAACTAAGAAAATATATTTTTCTATACAAAAACCTATTGGCCTGGAATTGTCTCTGAGTGTGTGTTCCTCATTTATTGCCTGTGTGTATGTACAACAAATGCTTAACACTACTCCTTTGATAAGCTTACTGCTCGACCACACTACCACAAAATAGAGCATTAGTATTATCTCTTTTTGCCACTATCTTACCTGTAAGGGGAACCCTTGGACTCTGTGCATACTATTCCTTACTTTGAAATAGTGCATACAGAGCCAACTTCCTACACCCCCTAAATGCCCAGTGTTCATCAGAGGTGATCGGCACCCTCGATTTAAAGTGGCAGCCAGACACCATCAAATACCTTGGTATTTGGTTCAGTTCTGACCTTAAACAAACCACCTCTATCAATGAACAAAAAACCCTGTCGAAAGTAAAGGACCTACTTAACTCATGGTGCCCCAAACATATTACCTGGTGGGGTCAAGTTGATATTATAAAATGATGATAGCTCCTTTGATCAACTTCATTGACAGTATGCTTCCAGTTTTCCTCTCCCTTGCCTTTTTTAAATCGGTAGTCGATTGTATATCTAAATTCATTTGAAAATTCAATAAAGCAAGAATTTCTGTGACGATGCTGAAGATGAGTAAATCTTTTGGTAAAATAAACTTTCCTGATTATCCACAATACCAGTTGGCATCTTGGTGGTTTCGAGTGGGCAATATCTTTGCCCCCAAAGACCCACCCCCCTGCCCACATGGCTTTCTATTGAGATTTACCCTACTTGGTCCTTACCTCTCAGTGTAGCGCTTTCGATACATAATCTAGCCAAGCTTTCCCTGGAACACTCAAGAATTATAATAATGGATACTGTATCAGTCCTTTTACGATTCGACAAGCAGTTGGACCACCAGATGGCAGGTTCTTCTATGGCCTTCTTATGGTACAATCATAAGAGTAAACTGGATGAGAAGTCTTTGTTCTGGAAATCATGGGCATTGAATGGTATTAACTTACTTAAAATTTTTGGCACCTGTTCAGACCCTGTCTCATTCTCGAGCCTCCGCTGGACTTTTGGTCTAGTGGCCTTTGCCTTTTATAAATTCCTGAGCTTAAAAGGTGCGATTGATAAACTACAATCCCCACACTCTCCTGATCTGCCCAGTCTGTAAGGTAATTTCAGAAAACGAGGACATGCTGCATCGCGCATATATAAACTTTGGGAATCCCCCAAGAAATATGTACTTAGATCAATTACCTGGAAATGGGATTTTGTATTCAAATTCTCTCTGAAACACAAACATCACAGACATTACATGGGGAAAAAATATGGCAGTCCCCCTTCTGTCAAAAAAATTACACCAGCCTTGGCGTAATTTAGATTCTGATCTATGCATTAAACGTTCTGGACACCATCTGTACTTTACAAAAGTGGTTTGAAGATGTGGGGAAGAGGGAGGGGACCTACAACACGTTTTTCACCGGTAAAATGGTCAGTCCACTATGGTCTAAGATACACTCAATGATTCACAACTGAACTGCTGTCTCCCTTGAGATCGATCTTCTGTCAGTTGCCTTGAGACTTAATGGTAACTCTTGCAATGGATTTGATGGCTCAGTCTTCGATTTTGATAGATCTCCTTTTGTCACTGGGCACTAAAATGATACTCTCTGATTGGAAACTGACTTCTTTGAGCTCATTTGAGAAATATTGGAACTTATTGTGCTGAGCTAGAGGGACGGATAACATGTTATATGTGAAACTACATGGTGCCTCTGGCTCAAGACACTTATTGGATGCTTTCGATCTATACCTTCAAAAGGTAAAACCCCCCTAGATAGTGCGTCCTTGGTGCTTTACGGCGTTTTACGCAAAGACACCGATTATCAGTGTTGTTAACCCTGCAGGCCTGATTTAGTGTAGCTTCTTATCTTCTCTCTTTCTTCACCTATCCTCTTTCCCTATTTCTGTGGGGCTGTTCTTTTCTTCTCTCATCTACTTTTCTTTTTTTTTTTGTTCTCACCATGACGTGTTGTGAAGACACCATCATATGCTCCTGTTAAACAGCCTTGGTCACTTGTTTATGTAGTGAACCACTGCTTTCTTGTACTTGTCTCTTGTATCTTTTTATTTTTATTTAGATGTGAGTGTTCACATGTATCTTAATTCTATTACTTGGAGTTCTGGCGATTATTTGCGATCTTTTTCTCTGTTTTCTCATTTTATGTGTAGTATCAGAAGTGTACTGTGGACTTATTGTCATGGCTTTGTTCTTTTGAAAGCAATAAAATATGTGAAATATAAAAATGAACTGCCTGTATCATGGGACTCAGCATTTAATTGCTGCTTTCTCCCTTCTCTGCCTTTTTGCTCTTCATTCATCCGTTCTTCCTCTGCTTTACTTCTCCTTCTCCATCTTTTCTGTCCAGGGGACAAGGGGCATCTCCAGCGGCCATGCAGAAAGCTCAACAGATTGCGCAGGGGTTGGAAATGCTGACTGGGAAGGTGCAGAACGCTGCTGGGAAGCTGGAGGCCATGACCAACTCCAAACAGGCAATCGCCAAGAAAATCGATGCTGCCCAGGTGCGGATGCTTTGTGTGAATCTCTGGAGGGATATAACAAAATGTCCTTTAAATAACCAGTGACACATATATATTTGTGAAGCAACATTCTTCTGATGTATTTTTGTTCATTTAATGGATGTTCACACAAGTTAGTTGCCAGTTAAGATAATGTGGCCGAGACTCCAGCAGGAAATCAATCAACTGGAGCAGTTATGTTCTCCGTGGACAGAGCAGAACAGGGTAATCTTCAGCATCTATATGCAAACTATGTGGTCCCAGTCGAGGTTGGATGAGTTTAATAGGTAAGACGCTATCTCCAAAAGGGTTGACCTTAAAACGAATGGGGACCTAGCAGATTTATACAAAGTCGCTTGGATACCTGTTCAGCTTGTGGCTCTCGATGCTCACAAGGTATTTGGGTGCAGTTGCAGAATGCTTTATGAGCAAGGCAGTGCATCTTAAAGTTGTCTTCCAATGTATGAACTTGAGCTCCGGGGAGATGCGGCTTATGTTAAATTTCTTATGGCACACACACACACTCACACTCGCACACACTCACTCACACTCACTCACTCACTCACACTCACTCACACTCACTCACTCACACTCACTCACACTCACACTCACTCACTCACTCACACTCACTCACACTCACTCACACTCACTCACACTCACTCACACACACTCACTCACTCACTCACACTCACTCACACTCACACACTCACTCACACACTCACTCACACTCACTCACTCACACTCTCTCACACTCTCTCACACTCTCTCACACTCACTCACACTCTCTCACACTCTCTCAAAGTCTGTGGTATTAATTGATTGACAGAGAATGGCCACAGAGGGAGACAATGAGTTAGTAAAGGAGGGAAGAACAGGCTTGCTGGGAAAAATTATGGTAGACTCTTCTTGCTTGCCCCTCGCGCCCCAATCCAATGGATACTTGTCTCTGCGAGCCCTGAGTTAAAGGGCATGTTGGAGGAGAGTAGAGTGAAGGGACTGCCTGCTACATTTGGCTAATAGTGTTGGCCAACCTGTGTGGTCTTTAGAACCACGGCTTGGTTCTAGGCGGAGTGGGTTAGGATATATACATATTAAAGGTAAGGAATACTTTACCTTGCCCTGCTTCAGTAAAGTGATTTGGAAGAGATTCTGAGTGCAGATAATTTGAGGCTCCCAGGCACCATAAATTATGGTCACTTCATTGATCACTAATTTGTGGGAGGATGAACCAATAATGTATTTGAGTATCATCGACTATATTGTAATGAGATGTTTGTATGCTGCTACTGTTAAATTAAGGCAGTGGCTGTGCCTTCAGTGATTCAACCCAAGAATAGCTATTTCCTGTTTTAGTGTTTTTAACCTCGCTTATTCATGCATCTCCCATTGTTAGGGCACCACTCCAGAGATCATCTCCTAATTTAATCAGTTATATTTATTTCTCTTCTCAACAAAGATGCCGATGAGTTTAAGTTTCCTTTCGGAGAAACATGAAGTAAGTTCCTTATGATATCGAGTTTCTGCATACATTGAAATTTTCCAGTGTTCCTGCAGCCAACTTCACATCCAAGTGCTCTGCATCTTAAGTTGGTGAAATCTCGGTGTTTTCAAACTCAGAGTGCGAAGGATGTCAAGCTTGGCCTTGTAATGCTGAAGTAATCAGTACTCAAACAGATCAATTAAGTCTATGATTGTTGCACTGGCACCCCCTTGCAGGGGTTGTGGCATTGACACCTTGAACTGAAATGAACAAACCCATGAATGATTTTGGGAATCCTCTACAGATTAATTATGACTTTAAATATTTGAATGCTGAGCAAAGATTACAATCTGAAAATCTATGCTTAAAAGTGATTATGAACAGATGATTCTCTGCATTCTGATTACCTGCAGCTTCTCATCATCGGGGTAAATCTGTACATCTGCGTTAAAATGTTGTACACTTGAGCAGCCTGTTAGCATGATCAGAAATTATGCTAAAGGAGTTTGAAAAGAACCTGATGTCCATTCATACACTGTGCATTATCATTTCCCTGACTTCGCCCAGTGATTACTACCTACTTCTGTTTTTTTTTTTTTTTTACCATTAGTATTAGCACTCGTGTTGGACTTTTTTGTACTGTACCTCTTCGGAGATTTTCCGGAGATATGTTTCTGATAAACAGGCGTTTTTTTCCCAAACAGTACGCACACTCCTTTTCGCATTACTTTAGCATGTTTTTTTGTTTCGCAGTGCTCACGGTTATTTGCGTTTTGCAGTACATTTGCCTCAGTCTGTGTCACAAAGGCAGCTACTCTGCCTGCTTGGGAGATGAATCTCGGCCTGCTTTAGTAACACTGAGTAAGTGGATAAAAAAACATTAGTGACTGACCTACCTAGGTCTGAATCTGTTGCTGGGGAGTTTGACATATGTAAAACACCTTCTGAATCAGCACTCCCTTTGGATGCCACTGCCTGAGAGATCATGCATCACACAAGACGAATGGGAATAGGTCCAAAGGGAATTGGTCTCTTTCATCTTCAGATATTGGAGATTTGAAGTGGGTAAATGCTGAGCTGCCGAGTAATTGTACCAAGGTCAGCAAAATCATTGATGATCATACATAAGTGTTCCTTCACTATTGAGTGTCTCTTGTCTACTGCTCTGAGATAATTGGTGAAAGGAATGTGGGACCAGTTTCCCTTTGTCATAGAGCCCATTGTCAGAGGTCATATAAGGCTACGAGCCAGTCCTTTAAAAATACCCCATCAGGGCATTACTTGTAAAGACGTGTAAAAAGGCCCAGGCCCAGACTTCTATTGGTTTTGCTGGTACTTCAGTACACATCCTGGTGTCTTGTTGACCCTAATTTCACAAACCTATCGATCTTATGAGCTTTCATTTTGCAGTGAGAGTAGTGAACTCCATGAACATCAAGTCGTAAAAAACTCAGTGCCAAGAAAGGTAACCTTGCTGTCTCCCGCTTTGAAGATCCTTTCACGAGAAGTCCGAAAATACTTCCATCCTTACATAAAAAAAAGTAGGTGCAGAGCTAAATATAGAGCAGCAGCAAAATCCATTCATGAGGTGTGGCCCTCACATTGGCTGCGCTAACAGACGATATGTTGTACATGTTATAGCTTTCTCATCATTTTCGTTTTGTGGGAGGAAGAGTTTAATGGAAGGATGCCTACGAATGCAGACTCTAGCAGCCTCACCTCATTTTGAACTTTTCTTTTAAGTGCCCCTGTGCTGTGAAGGACCGCCCACAGCCAGTGTGCTTCTCTGATTTAGACATAGACGTCCAGTTGCCTACTAATGTGCCGGGCCACTCAGATGTGCCACCTGCCTAAATTAAGCTGCGATTGGTGCAAGATTGCTTTCAGATAGTCAGTGCGAAATACCACTGATGAAAGAGCCCACTCATGCCTTGCATCCTGCACACACTGAGTGCAGTCTCTTTGGTGCGCTTGTTTGCCCTCCTCTAGAAAAGCGCCTGGCACTCAGCAGTACTTTTCTTCTAAAACCCCCTTCCCATCACAATTGATTGAAGGGCTCTGTTGATCCTACACGTTCTGCTGGTTTGAAATATTGGCCAGTCCAATTTTATCAGAAGTCCTGAGCTCTATATCTTCCACCGAAAGCAGATCTACTTTCGTAGAGATATCCTTCTGTGTTGTTTTTTTTTGCTTAATTATCTCTCTTGTCAAATGGTAGTGCACCAAGGTAAGAGAAATTAAAAAACACTTTTTTTTATTGACATTGGTACTAGTAGGCCCTTCCCATGAGCATGCCTTTGTGACAGTTTGGGCTGGTTACTGGAACCTATCAACCTATATAAATAGATTTAGCTACACAGATGTGACTAAAATATCTATTCCTAGACTGAAAATGAAAGGTCCTGCCATCCATCTGCATTCTTAAGAGTGGAACTAATAAGAGTTTGCATTGTCCCCTGGTTAGACTTGGCAGTGCCAACTACTTCGACCTGCTGGAGGCTCTGGTAAAAAGACTGCATCAGGTTTAGAATTCTTGACTGATTCCTTGTGACCAGTGCTCGATCTCAGTGTCTGCGATCCACCAGGTGTACTGTTCATCCTATTGCTTGGTTTAGGAGGGCTGAATGTGGTGGGAAAGCTATGTTGTTGCACAGGTCCTTATGCAATTCTAGCTTTGCTCTTTTTGGTTTGCCTTGCTTTTGCTTGAATGTCTGAACTTGGGCCTCTTATGCAATGATAACCTTTGGTAACAGCCTGCGCTATAAACATATGAATACATCCGTTCCTTTGCTCTGTTTGGCCCTATGGGTTCAGTTTGTATGTTTGAAAGGTCAACTTTCCTTCAGCAGTGTTTCGTTTTTGTGAAGATTCGTGGATACTTCAGTATTGTTCCACCAGCATTTCTTTCCAGACCATGGTTATTTGGTATTATTTCTTAAAGTCGCGAGCAGATATCGCCCTTTTTTAAGCTTTTATTAGGAGATTTGAAATATTCTTAAATTCCTAAAATAAGACAATAACCTCTCTTTAAGTGGGGTCTGTTTCCTATTGTGTGAGTGAATGTAGGTAGATTTTAGCAATCAAATGCAAAAAGACTGTGCCTGAACATCTGGTCCAATTTCTCCTTTTCTAGAACTGGCTAGCTGACCCGAATGGGGGCCCCGAGGGGGAGGAGAATATCCGAGGCATTCTGGCTGAAGCAAAGCGGATTGCGGACCTGTGTGAGGACCCCAAAGAGAGGGAGGATATCCTGCGATCACTTGGAGAAATAGCCATGCAGACAGCCAAGCTGTCTGATCTAAGGAGACAGTACGTATAAACAAGTGGCAGCACAACACCCCTCTGCCTCCTGCCCCTACATACCTCTGGGGCGGTAAACTTCATGCAGCCCAGAGCACCATTTGGGGAGGGGGGAGGGGGGAGGGGGGGAGTGTAGGTGCAAAATATACATCCGAGAATTTAGAAAGCTATTTAGGCATTGTTTGTTAAAGTAGAATTTCTCTATGTTCCCATGAAATGCGTTAGATAAAATGATTTGTTGAGACATAGATGAATGTATCTAATTTGAATATGATATTGCTGTTTTTCTAAATGAGGAGGGACTCCCTTGCATTTTCCTCAGTTGCTGCCTTTAAAGTAGTCTCTCTGTGCAGTAGGTGAGACAGTCTTTTTGTATAGAGGTCGACACTTGCCAATCAACACCTCCCAAATCAAAGAAGTGTTCAGTCTTCAGACCCACCCATAAGTGTGACGTTCATTCACTACACTAAAAAAACTTTGTTTCACCTGCTCCACTGATTTCGTAGTTGCCAAACACATATGTGTGATGACACTCTGATTTTATTCTATCTTCTGTGTCTGCTTCACAACCATACTATATTGCTGTGTCTACAGTGCCATCAGTCATTCAACCTCAGGAGACCCACAGTGCAATGATCATGGCCTTTAATACAACAAATAAAGAATGTGATATTTTTCAACACATTTCAACATTAAGCTATGGCATTGGTGTGCTGTGCTACAGTGTATGTTTGATTCTCATGTTCCAGTAGCATTTTTATGTTTCTGTTTTTCGTTCCTCAGGGGGAAGGGAGACTCTCCAGAAGCCCGAGCTTTGGCTAAGCAAATCGCCACTTCTCTGCAGAACCTTCAGTCTAAGACCAACAGGGCTGTCGCTAACAGCCGTCCTGCCAAAGCGGCTGTCAATCTTGAGGGCAAAATCGAGCAGGCTCAGCGCTGGATCGACAACCCCAGCATTGAAGATCGTGGAGTGGGTGAGAGACCAAGCAGGAAGGACTGACCGCTAGCAGGACAACACCTGAGATTACGGCAGGATTGTGAGAGTGGTTTATCAACTGGAAAGGATGGGTGTACCAGAGAGAAGGCTTGTTTTGGTGCTTCTTTTACACCTTCAAGGCTAATGAACAAGAGGCACAAGTCATGTATTAAACCAAAAACACAAGAGAGAAAAGATTGTGTATTTTACAGATATTCTAGTAACAGTTCTTGAAAACAAGGTATCTAGTCTTTACAAGGCAGGACCAATGTTAAAGTGTAAATTCAAACGATGAGGTCTGGCATTAGGTCTGGGTTTCGCGTAGTCCTGGGGTTTCAGGGATTGGCTAGAATACTGAGGCTTTTCAATTTTGCCTTGCGTTTTTCCTTTATCTGTCTTTTCCCATTAAGGCTTTCTGCTGTGATTTAGCTTCCCTTTCCCTTTAGCTTCCCTTTCTTTGGTTCCGTTTCAGAAGCTTAGTTTGTTCCGTCAAAAATGCTCCACTTTAAAACAGTAAAAAAAAGTTAGGGAGCTTGGTAGAAGGGATAGCCTCTCAATCTCTTTTCCGCCTGTCTGACAGCCATGACAGGGACAGCTGTAAATAAGCATTACATCTAAAACTCTTAAAATGGAGAGAAGGGTAGACTCATTCACACTAGAATGAATCTTCGGGCTTCTTCTGACATAGGTGCATCGCCATCCTCTTCTTCAGCTGAAAAAAGAATAGGAAAAAAGCGTGAATTTTAGCAGCCTACCAAATAATTGAAGAATGCCCTGTTCCGACTCTCAGAATATACTGAGACCTCCTTCTATATCCATTGTGGTCTCACTGAGAAATGTACTACATGGATCCGTTGCATCTACCATCTACAGTTCAGTGCCAAAAACTCCTGCATTGAGGATTGTGTACTTAATAAAACCGTCTTTTATGTTGAGACTGTCATTTCTGCTAGCAGATATCTACCTTCGAGAATATAATCTTAGTTGCCGGGCCCGTATCACTGAAATTCTAGATGACTAGACACCCTTCCACAACTGAGAAAATATCAGTTCCCCAAAGATGGTCACCTGGCATAGATCCATGTGCAGTGTCTAAAACAGTTTGATCTGCTGTCATCCCTTGAGGGAAATTTGCGGGGACTCCAGAGCAAACAACAAAACACTGTAGGTCTCTTTCAAGCGTTCCTAATAAAAAATGGCCACATGGAAATGAAACACCCTCTCTAGATCTCCGCTTCCTAACAGTACAAATTTGATGAAGCCATTTTTTGATGAGGCAATTTGATTCCCCTCTGATTCTGACTGGGAGTACTTAGAAAAATGTCATCTCTAAATGAGAATCAATCACTCCTTGTCATCTTTGAGTTAGTCAAGAAATGGATGCTCTTCTCCGATCCTAGTGCTTCTCTTCCACTGTAGGAGAAACCCATCATCCCTGTTTTATGGTTCTAAGCCTTTGTTCTTTATTAGGTTTCTTTATTTTATTTGCATAGCACATACATATACAGGTAATTGTCTATCACGGAAACAAAACAGACCAACACCAAAAGAGGAAAGATAAATCTTGGCGAAAGCTGAATTGTATCGTATATAAGCTCTACAAATATACATTACATATCTAAACGAGAGTTCATCATACAAAAATCTGCAGCAGAGCAGAGAAAAAAGGAAGTGTTAAACACATAAAAATAATTTAAAAAAAATACAATTAGAAGCACTAAGGGAAAAATCGCAAGTCACCGCGACCAACAAAAAATGAGTGTGAAATAGATAATACATAATTTAAGTTCTTTCCAGGCTGGTAACTTGTGGTTGGTTTTAAAAACTAAGCTACACATGAAGGCCTCCAGCACCGAATACTTCCCGATTTGTTTTCTGTACTGGAAGGTATGGAATGGACGTAATGAAGGCATCACTGTGTCACAGTTCCTTGTTCTCCATTAGGTCTTGTAGCCACATTATGTTTTTGTGAAAATATTTCACTTGTAGACCAGTAACCCAGCCGATACAGCTTGAGCATAATGAATAAATAAATTGGATAATTAGGGCTCCAACATTTATTGCATGAGTGGCCTTCGAAACAAAGGGCACTGTTTTTTTCAGAAGTACGAGTTTTAAATTTCAGATTTTAACACATCCCTATTTATCAAATCATGTTAAAATCAGCGTCTAACATTACCCCCAAATATTTTAGTTTAACCTTGATTTTGAGCTTGAGCAGCAGAACAGAGGTGAGTAGTTAGGGTACAATTAAAATTTTAATGAGTGGGAGTTTCAGACCATTGACTTTAATGTTCAGTCTTGTCACCATTGAGGCAGACTGATGTGTCTGTTCCTGTATAGGCACAGCTATCCTCATTACGGTGGAGTAGAGGTCATCCTGAACCTTTCACGCATGGATGCTCCAGAGTAGCATAAAAATAGGGATAGTAACAGCTATGGAAGAGGGAACGGCAAAGAATACACAAACCTTATAAGATCTTGGGTTGCAGGACACACCTTTATTTGGGATATACTGTTAACATAAAATTGTTCTACTCTATACTGAGACTATCTTCCCTCTGTTACTCCATGCTGGTAGCTGGACCGGCCTTTAGAATCTTCTTCAGTACTCCTGACTGAGCCTTTACTGACTAAGGAAATCCTTACTCTTTCAGTTGACTGGGTCTGCAGCTAGGGGGATTTTCATTTTGTAACCTTTTTCTCTTTAATATCTAGAACGTACAGCTCTGACTCAAGTGTTTGCTAAGTGGTACTCATTCCTGTACTTTCATCCACATGGCTTCCTCATCTTTAGTTCAGTAACATTGTCTTTCTTCCTTTGCAGGTCAGACGGCTATCCGAGGTCTGGTTGCCGAAGGCCGTCGGCTGGCAAACGCCATGTCAGGTCCCTACCGTCAGGACATGCTGGCTAAATGTGACCGGGTGGAGCAGTTATCTGGACATCTGGCAGAGCTCGCTGCTAGAGGGGAGGGAGATACTCCGCAAGCCAGGGCGGTTGCGGCTCAGCTGCAGGAATCTTTAAAGGTAAAAGTTGTTTGTTGCCAAAGTCTGTTTGCCATCAGAAGATTTTTTACAATCTCAGCAAAATCTGAGGGTGGAGGACTGTGTGTACACACACCACCAGCCCCTTGTGCTGTCAAAAAGCAACTGTACTGCCTGAATTTGACTGAGTAGCAGAGACAGACTGCTGCATTCAGCCAAAAGGTACCAACCACATTAAGGCCAAACATACACACAGCCAGAACTACAAGCTAGCAGAGTACATAGACTAGGCCCCATTTTGGTTCAAAATAATGTTGCATGGCCAACTCAGTTTGCAGTTGTCCTATTTTTTAATTTAATGTTGCCATTCTGTTATTTTGTGATGCAGTGTGTGGGAGGGAATTGGCTTTTGTATCCTAATCTTTATACTTTACATAAAAAGTAACATTTTCTTTCTTATTTTCTCTCTGACCCTGAAAGGATTTGAAAGCAAAGATGCAAGAAGCAATGACCCAGGAGGTGTCTGATGTTTTCAGTGATACCACAACACCTATCAAGCTGTTAGCTGTGGCAGCTACTTCCCCTCCAGATGCTCCCAATCGGGAGGAGGTGAGCAGACCTTATCAGTATTCACCCTCCAAATCCTCTATCTGTGTGACAGCAACCTGTGGTCTGAATTGCCTAGAATTAATATTCTTCCCTTAAGATAAGTTCACAGCCTCTTTTGTGTGGTTTGAATTGAAGCATGCCTCCTGTCCTTCCTATTACCTCCACCACAAGGAAGGTGGAGTGAGGATGCTGAGTGCAGGAGAAGTAGAAGTAGATTTTCCTCTCTTTACTAGCTGGAGTATTTAAAAGGTCTGATTGTGTCAAAACTTCAATTAAAAAAAATGAAATAACAAAAAAAAATTGTGTATTTTCAGACTATGCCAATAGGATTGTGTTTTTCCTTCATTTAAAGATCTTCTTTGGCTTCCTGTGAAACAACTGCTGTTTCTTAGTGTTCCATAAATCCGTTCTAGCCGGTGAGAGCATTTAGATAAATTGTTTTTCAGAACCATGACTACATTAGGTGCATTAGTTACATTTAATCATGTATGGCAGCCAAGCTCGGACTCCATTGGTAATTTTAATCACTTTAGGGGGGTATAAGAACTGTGCTGGTCTTATGTAGACTAGAGGTAGTGATCTGAGACATGAAAGTTCTTTGTGAGCCTTTGGAGAGCCACACTTTAAAACACATTTTAAATCTGCCTCCCAAAATAATGGTTTAGGCAATGAGGCGTAACTTGAATTATCTTGTAGTCATAAATAGCAGGGTTTGCACACAGTGACATTTTTTCAAGTCTTGCCCAGCAGTGAATATTTAAATACGATCACCTGTTCACACTGGAAAGAAGTGTTGATAAGTGAGAGGTAATGGGCAGGGCACGGAGTTTAGTAACTCAGATAATCAAGTGTAGAAAGTGTAGCAGTCACTTGGTACAGTAGAGACATGTGGACCATCCTCTGCAAAATGGGTCCAAAAAGATATACCCTTCAGAGATCAGTCAGAAACGATTTAGAATATCTTAACAAGAGATCATCAGTCTCATTTGCCTTACCATCCTTGTGGAATGAAGACCATACCCTTTTCCACATCACTTCCGAATGGAGATGTTAAAGTTCCATTTAGGGTGTAATCTAATAATGGGTATCCTGGGCCTCCATTCTAGGGTTGCAATGAACAATAGGAGTTGTATATGCATGTTTATAGTAAGCGTATGCGCTCACATTAGTGGATTCAGTACTGTTTTAAAAAAACTTCAAAACCCTTGGTTATAAAATATAGCATCTTGCCAAACCAGATGACTATGAATCATATAGTTTATGCATTTTTAGATGTTGCCATTTGTTTATTGGTTTGCTTGACTTTTCGTTAGTGTTTGTTTAATTGAAAAATGCATGTTGCAGTTTAACAGACCATTTTGTCAAAACAAGCTTATATCTGCACATAATAAAACCTAAATCTAATGCAAGGCAATTTTTAGAAATAGTCCATGATATTGTCATGCCATCTTGTTCTGTACTCACCCCAAGTAATGTCAATCACTCTGAGATTAAGATTTGAGCCATCTGAGTCTGTGCCTGCCCTGCCCTCAAATGCTAAGGCTGGCTTCTTTCACCCCATACATAAGTGGAGTATGTTGAAGGGGTTCTGTGTCATGGCAAACCTAGCAAATCAATCTTGTGTAATCACTAAAGCAAGCAGATTCTGCAGCAAAGACAGACTCCTAGAGACCTACATCAGAAATGAATGCATTCCGTGCAGACCGTGAAAGAGAAGGAATCCAGGATCAAAGCATATACATTATCTCAAAATATAAATACATAAAAGCCCAGGCTTCTGATTAAAGAAGGTATGCACTTTTAGCATGGTTGCACATAGCTAATGGGGCCATGGAAAAGAACACTGAAAAAACAGAGCTTGTGTCTAGGCTGTGGGAATTCTGTAGGAGTTGTGAAATCACGACCTGTGCATGATCTCGGGGAATACAAAAAAAACCTATCATTAAAAACCTATCCATACAGGAATGCAAGCTTATATAATTTCTCCACCATACAAGAATTTCAAGACAGGATATTTGGAACTTATAGGAATTCAAGACTTTAGATTTCCAGGGAAGACCGAAAGTAAATGTGCTGATTCCAAATCACCAAACAACACCGTCATGTAGCCACAGTGTAGATTCCAGTTACCCTAATTTTCAGCATAAAACAAGAAAGTAGAGTGGCTTCTGTCTCTTGTTTATGGAATGGGATTCGGTTTTTCTTACAGAATAGGTATAATTTTCAAACAACTAACAATGTGCCACTCTACCAATGCATTGTGCTAAATAAACTCCAAAGAACACAATATGGCTCAACTTAATTTCTAATCAGAAAGCCCCATTTGTAATAAGGATAATTTGCAACCTCTTGCATCCACTCCAAAGAACTATCATTTGAATCAAGAGTATCGTAACTTTGGTAGTTAAGGATCATATTTAAAAAACTAAAAAAACTTTGGTACAAAGTGAACCGAAGTCTGCATATCAGTAGTGGTGCCCCTTTTAAAAAAAAGTAAATACTGCTTAGCCAACTTCTACACACTCTCACCTACCTTCCTCGCTATTCTCACCTCCCTTTTCTCTCTTGTGGCCTTCTCCCTGCTGTGACATTTGTTTCTGGCCTTGTCTCTATTTTGCTCTGTCCATATATCCACCCAACAGTCATTTCTAGTTCTCTGCTGTTGATAACTGTGTCTTGCTTTCTTCTGTTGAAATAGGTGTTTAACGAACGGGCGGCTAACTTTGAGAACCACGCAGCTCGGCTTGGAGCTACAGCAGATAAAGCAGCAGCTGTTGGAACTGCTAATATCGCTACAGTAGAAGGCATCCAAGCCACGGTCAAGACATCCAGAGAACTAACTCCCCAGGTGGGTTGGCCCTCACAGCACCAGTTGCCTGGATTATTGTGTATGATTTTGGATCAGTACCCCAGCAGAGCCACCTGATTTTCTTTTGGTGGAAAAGGTGTAAACAGCCTATTTATCACACATTATGTCTTTTACGGTAACGTGTGATTTTATTTTATTTTGTATAGATTTTTTTTTTTATTATTATTTTTTTTTTAATACTGTATCCTCCAAGTCTCCTTTTGATAGTTTTACCAAAGAATGAGTGTTTTCATAGGACATCTTAGAGTGAAATCTCATTGAGCTAGAAGGCAGTGACCCCACACTGGGGGCTGTCAGTACTTAAGTGACATCACACTGGGAGCTGTCATTGCTGCTTTGACAACAAAATGGAACCACCCTTGCATCAGTGGTTGTACATAAGGAAGATTTCCTCCGGTTGTGCATTTCCCCATCTAGAAGCGGTGTTCATTGGCAGTATATGGTCTTATTCTACTCTCTGAGCGATTGTGATCCCAACCAGCCATCGTAGTTCAGGAGGTCAGACTTGTTAACAATAAGGGACTTTTTATTTTAGATCTAAACTTTAAGTTGTTTATAGACAATGTTAAATAAAGGCTCTAGGTGGTAGGGAAGGACTAGTAAGGCAATAAGAAGTATATGTGTATGTGTAAAAGAAAAAACACTGTCTTACTTTGTTCTACAACACTGAACAGATTTGTGAGATGTCTTGCTTTCAGTGGAAAATCTAGGGGAGGAGGCCAGATAAGATCAAATATATGAATGTTATTTCTACTTTCCAAAATGTACATTTGTCTTCCCTAACAAAAATGCCTTTAACTGTGAACAACCACTATGGGATGCGAAAGCTGATCTGCAATATTCACCCCCAAAAATGGGATTGCTGTCACACGTGCACACTACCGTTCAGTGAATCTTATTGTAAAAAATATTTACTTTTGAAAACATAACGCTATTTGTGTTTGAATTTGCAGTAGGCAGCTGTTCACTACAGGGAATTAATTGACTTTCAGAAAGGGATGAAAAATAAAAAAATTACTTGGTTTGGGGCCAGTTAAAGAGCCAACCCTCATACCTCTTATTTTTTTTATCACATGGTGCCTTTAACGTTTGAATATTCGGTTAGTGAATTAAACCCTTGTCTGACTGTCATAAATTATTGTAAATGTTTATGAACATTGACACTACAGATACAGTTGCTATATTTCTGTTTTAAAAGCTTGAACATTTGTTGCGTGGCCTAAGCAAGCGGTTGTTCGCTGTGGGATGGGTCTGAGTTGTCCTCGTGATGTAACCCACCCACTGGTTTGGACAGTAGAAGCTTCTGAATCGATAATAAATACAGGCCACAGTGTTGCAGCAAACAGTCCCAAGAGAGCTTTCATCCCAACGCCATCTCATGACTAAGCTAGAGAAGAAAGTCATATAAAAACACAATGCAGTCTGTCATTGTCGGGCCTACTGCGTTGCGAGTAATAAAAATAAAAGTTTGTTTGAAAGTGAAAATCTGATGCTCCAAACCAAAAGTCTTTCTAATCCTCTCCGGAAATCAAAGTCCTCCCTGAAGAAAGGTACAAAATATGAAAAACATAGTAGAATTTAAGGTACTTCATAAAAAATGATCAGTAATTTATATTTCGGGCTGGTTTTCAGAAACAAAAGGTATTAAACTTTGCATGAGCAGAATTTGTCACTGGGTTTAGAACACAATTAAGCTAGTTCACATTGTGTGCCGGAGTGCCCCCCCACCAAACCCCCAATCCATTTGTGAGGTAATGAGTGAACAGGAAAGGAAACAATGCATCTGAGGAATGTGTCAATCCAGAAAAGTGTATTTCTTTAATTAGGCCAAGGAGCCTCAGAATAGAAATCATTGACCCCAAAGTTAGAAACAAATTGGGGAAAAAAGTAGGAGGTGGTGGTGTTCATCAAAGCTATAAGACTGTGGTAGCTTGATAGATGCATCCTGGGATTTTTTTCATTTTTGTAGCACATATTATCCATTCCAGCACTCACAGATACTTTCTTGTTGGCAGGTGGTGTCTGCAGCACGCATCCTCCTCCGGAACCCAGGAAACCAGGCTGCTTATGAGCACTTTGAGACCATGAAGAATCAATGGATTGATAATGTGGAGAAGATGACTGGTATGGAGATATGTCTCATGTTCGTGTGCTTGATCACTGACATTTGATGACCTCTTGCATTCCCATGGTTATTGATGTGTTTTGTCTACTGCATGCAAGCGTACCTTAGTAATATTTGTTGCATTTAGAGCATAAGGATAATTGTGTGATGCCATCTTTGGTCCTACGCTGTGCAAGTTTGTGGTCGTGTGTGTCTTATTCGTGTGGCTTGTGGATTGTTTACTGGAAAATACAAATACCTAGTGTATGTTGCTCGTTGTGGCGAGCTGTGGATGATTGTAATTGAGTGTGTGTGTTTGGGTGTGCACTCACTAGCTGGACACCTTTAGCAAGTCTTGTACATGTGATATGTTGGAAGCTAAAAGTTTACACCTGGTATCCCTAAGCCACACGTATCAATGCTTCCCAATGGGATTTACAAGTTACTTACTCTGTGTGATCACTTCTGCTGGAGTCATGAATTCTGGCATTCAAGGTTTACTCTAGGACATTGAAGTAGGTGAGGAACACAAACTCTGTGTCCAGTCAGACCTGTTAAGTCTCTGAAAAATAGGTAATTTTGCCATAACATTGAAGATACATGTGGTTCAATAATATGTTATTTGGAGCAACTGTACTAATGAACACAGACACATGTATTACTGCAATGCAAAGGTCAAATTCAGGTTTATTACCACAATACAGGAAGAGTGACATTGTAAGAATATTAATGTTCGATGGCATCTGTCGCTGTAGATACACATGTTGTGCATAGCCCGCCATCTGGTGTTGGGTCGGAGTGTTACAAGTTGTTTTTCTTCGAAGAAGTCTTTCGAGTCACGGGACCGAGGGACTCCTCCTCTTTGTCTCCATTGCGCATGGGCGTCGACTCCATCTTCGATTGTTTTCTTTCCGCCATCGGGTTCGGACGTGTTCCTTTCGCTCCGGGTTTCGGAACGGAAAGTTGGCCAAATATCGGAAAAATTACGTCGGTATTGTTGCGTTCGGGATCGGCTTAGTTAGGATCGACACCGATTCGAAGAGTGAAGAGCTCCGGTACCCTCCGGGGTAGTTTTCGATCCCCCTTCGGGGCCTGGTCGGCCCGACCACGTGTAAACCAACGCTGATGGAACGGACCCCGTTCCGTTTCTGTCCTAAATGCCACAACAAATTCCCGTATACAGACCAACATTTGGTCTGTAACCTGTGCCTGTCACCTGAGCACAGTGAAGAGACTTGCGAGGCCTGTTGTGCGTTCCGGTCCCGAAAAACACTCCGTGACCGTCGAGCCAGAAGACTGCAGATGGCGTCCACGCCGACAGCTCACCGAGAGTTCGAGGAACAAGAGGAAGAAGAACCCTTCTCGTTCAATGATTCGGCCTCCGAGGAATTCAACGACCAAAGAACTGTGAGTAAGACGTCGAAGCCAGCACACAAGAAAAGTGACAAGGCCCAGGGGACGCCACTGCCATCAGGCCATGGCTCGACCCTTAAACTCGGTGACCGGCCGTCGGCACCGAAAAAGGCCGAAATGGTGCCGAGATCGTCCGACTCCGGTCGAGACACCGGCGCGCAGCCTTCTCGGGACCGAGAAAGTGCTGCTGAAAAACATCGGCGCAGAGATAGCGGAGCCGAAACTGCCTGACGCAGAGACGGCGGCACCGAGGAAGATCGACGCCGAGAGGGTTCGACTCCGAAAAAGAAGAAGGTCACCTCGGAGCCGAAAAAGAGTACAGACAGGGTTTTGGTGCCGAAACAACCCGCAACCGACCCAACTACCGGTTCCTATTCAGAGGAGCAATCACTGTCCTCTCAGATGCGAAAGCATAGATTTGAGGAAGAGTTGCAATCCACCGAAGTGGACCACACTCAGAAACGTATTTTTATACAGGAAGGAACAGGGAAAATAAGCACCCTTCCCCCTATTAGGAGGAAAAGGAGACTGGAGTTTCAATCAAACCAAGCACCACAATTAAAAATGGTGAAAAAGGTAACTCCGCCACCCTCTCAAAAGGTAACTCCGCCACCCTCTCCTCCACCTGTAGCTAACGTTTCACCGGCTCAAACTCCATCCCATTCCCCGGCTCACACCACCATGAGCCAAGGTGATCAGGACCAAGACGCTTGGGACTTATACGACGCCCCAGTGTCGGACAACAGTCCAGAGGCATATCCTACAAAGCCCTCACCACCGGAAGATGGCACAGCATACTCACAAGTGGTGGCTAGAGCAGCAGAGTTCCACAACGTGTCCCTACACTCGGAACCAGTCGAGGATGACTTCTTATTCAACACCCTCTCTTCCACCCATAGCTCCTACCAAAGCCTGCCTATGCTCCCAGGAATGCTTCGGCACGCAAAGGAAATCTTCAAGGAGCCGGTCAAGAGCAGAGCTATAACACCGAGAGTGGACAAGAAATATAAAGCACCTCCTACAGACCCTGCTTTCATCACCTCACAGCTGCCACCAGATTCCGTCGTAGTAGGAGCAGCTCGCAAGAGAGCCAACTCCCACACATCTGGGGATGCACCGCCCCCAGATAAAGAGAGCCGCAAGTTCGATGCAGCCGGAAAGAGAGTCGCAGTACAAGCTGCAAACCAGTGGCGCATCGCTAACTCTCAAGCACTACTTGCGCGCTATGACAGAGCCCATTGGGACGAGATGCAACACCTCATTGAGCATCTACCCAAAGAGCTACAGAAGAGGGCGAAACAGGTGGTTGAGGAAGGACAGAACATATCTAATACTCAGATACGCTCCTCTATGGATGCAGCGGACACGGCTGCGAGAACAATTAACACTTCTGTGACTTTAAGAAGGCACGCATGGCTACGAACGTCTGGTTTTAAACCAGAGATACAGCAGGCAGTGCTCAATATGCCATTCAATGAGAAACAACTTTTCGGACCAGAAGTAGACACGGCGATTGAGAAACTCAAAAAGGACACTGACACTGCTAAAGCCATGGGCGCACTCTACTCCCCGCAGAGCAGAGGCACTTACAACACCTTCCGCAAAACAACCTTTAGAGGGGGGTTTCGGGGTCAAGCCACACAAGCCAGCACCTAACAGGCAACACCGTCCAGCTACCAGGGACAGTACCAAAGGGGGGGCTTTCGGGGCCAATACAGAGGACAATTCCCTAGGAATAGGGGAAGATTTCAAAGCCCCAAAACCCCTACAACCAAACAGTGACTCACACGTCACTCATCCCCTCCACACAACACCAGTGGGGGGAAGAATAGGTCAGTATTACCAAGCATGGGAGGAAATAACTACAGACACTTGGGTCTTAGCAATTATCCAACATGGTTATTGCATAGAATTCCTACAAATCCCTCCAAATATACCACCAAAAGCACAGAGTTTATCAAAACAACATTCAGACCTTCTGGAAATAGAAGTTCAAGCACTATTGCAAAAGAACGCAATAGAACTAGTACCAAACACACAAATAAACACAGGAGTTTATTCACTGTACTTCCTAATACCAAAAAAGGACAAAACACTGAGACCAATCCTAGACCTCAGAACACTAAACACCTACATCAAATCAGAACACTTCCACATGGTCACGCTACAAGAAGTGTTACCATTGCTAAAGCAACAGGACTACATGACAACCTTAGATCTCAAAGACGCGTATTTCCACATACCAATACATCCGTCCCACAGGAAATACCTAAGGTTCGTATTCAAAGGAATACATTACCAATTCAAGGTATTGCCCTTGGGTTTAACAACTGCACCAAGAGTCTTCACAAAGTGCCTAGCAGTAGTGGCTGCACACATCAGAAGGCAGCAAATACACGTATTCCCGTATCTAGACGACTGGCTAATCAAGACCGACTCACTGACAAGGTGCTCGCACCACACAGATCAGGTCATGCAAACCCTCTACAAACTCTGTTTCACCATCAACTATGCAAAATCACACATTCTGCCGTCCAAGGTACAACAATACCTAGGAGCCACAATAGATACAACAAAGGGAATAGCCACTCCAAGTCCACAAAGGGTTAAAAATTTCCAAAAGATTATACAACGCATGTATCCAACACAAAAGATACAGGCGAAGATGATATTACAACTACTAGGCATGATGTCCTCATGCATAGCCATTGTCCCACACACAAGGTTGCATATGCGTCCCTTACAACAGTGCCTAGCATCACAATGGTCTCAAGCACAGGGTCAGCTTCTAGATCTGGTGTTGATAGACCGCCTAACATACCTCTCGCTTCTATGGTGGAACAACATAAATTTAAACAAAGGTCGGCCTTTCCAAGACCCAGTGCCACAATACGTGATAACAACAGATGCTTCCATGACAGGGTGGGGAGCACACCTCAATCACCACAGCATACAAGGACAATGGGACGTACATCAAAGAAAGCTGCATATAAATCACCTCGAACTACTAGCAGTTTTCCAAGCATTAAAAGCATTTCAACCAATCATAACTCACAAATACATTCTTGTCAAAACAGAAAACATGACAACAATGTATTATCTAAACAAACAGGGAGGGACACACTCAACACAGCTGTGCCTGCTGGCACAAAAAATATGGCAATGGGCAATTCACAACCACATTCGCCTAATAGCACAGTTTATTCCAGGGATCCAGAATCAACTTGCAGACAATCTCTCTCGAGATCACCAACAGGTCCGCGAGTGGGAAATTCACACCCAAATTCTAAACACTTACTTCAAACGTTGGGGAACACCTCAAATAGACTTGTTTGCAACAAAGGAGAACGCAAAATGCCAACACTTCGCATCCAGATACCCACACAGGCAGTCTCAAGGCAATGCCCTATGGATGAACTGGTCAGGGATATTTGCATACGCTTTTCCCCCTCTCCCTCTCCTTCCATATCTAGTAAACAAATTGAGTCAAAACAAACTCAAACTCATACTGATAGCACCAACGTGGGCAAGGCAACCATGGTACACAACACTGCTAGACCTATCAGTAGTACCCCACGTCAAGTTGCCCAACAAGCCAGATCTGTTAACGCAACACAAACAACAGATCAGGCATCCAAACCCAGCATCGCTGAATCTAGCAATCTGGCTCCTGAAATCCTAGAATTCGGACACTTAAACCTCACACAAGAATGTATGGAAGTCATAAAGCAAGCCAGAAGACCGTCCACTAGACACTGCTATGCAAGCAAATGGAAAAGATTTGTTTGCTATTGCCATCATAATCAAATTCAACCATTACACGCGTCTCCAAAAGATGTAGTGGGTTACTTACTACACTTACAAAAATCAAACCTGGCCTTCTCTTCCATTAAGATACACTTGGCAGCAATATCTGCATACTTGCAGATTACCCATTCAACTTCACTATTTAGGATACCTGTCATTAAAGCATTTATGGAAGGCTTTAAAAGAATTATACCACCAAGGACACCACCCGTTCCTTCATGGAACCTCAACATCGTCTTAACAAGACTCATGGGTCCACCCTTTGAACCTATGCACTCTTGCGAAATCCAATTCCTAACATGGAAAGTCGCATTTCTCATCGCCATCACATCTCTGAGAAGAGTAAGTGAAATTCAGGCGTTTACAATACAAGAACCTTTTATCCAACTACACAAAAATAAAGTAGTCCTAAGGACCAATCCTAAATTTTTGCCAAAGGTTATTTCACCGTTCCACCTAAATCAAACGGTAGAGCTACCAGTGTTCTTCCCACAGCCAGATTCCATAGCTGAAAGGGCACTACATACATTAGACGTCAAAAGAGCACTAATGTACTACATCGACAGAACTAAAAACATCAGAAAAACGAAACAACTGTTTATTGCATTTCAAAAACCTCACGCAGGAAACCCAATATCGAAACAGGGTATAGCCAGATGGATAGTTAAGTGCATCCAAATCTGCTACCTTAAAGCAAAAAGACAACTGCCCATTACACCAAGGGCACACTCAACCAGAAAGAAAGGCGCTACCATGGCCTTCCTAGGGAATATTCCAATGCACGAAATATGTAAGGCAGCCACATGGTCTACGCCTCACACATTTACCAAGCACTACTGTGTAGACGTGCTATCCGCACAACAAGCCACAGTAGGTCAAGCCGTACTAAGAACCTTATTTCAGACTACTTCCACTCCTACAGGCTGAGCCACCGCTTTTGGGGAGATAACTGCTTACTAGTCTATGCACAACATGTGTATCTACAGCGACAGATGCCATCGAACTGAAAATGTCACTTACCCAGTGTACATCTGTTCGTGGCATCAGTCGCTGAAGATTCACATGTGCCCACCCACCTCCACGGGAGCCTGTAGCCGTTTGGAAGTTAGCTTCAACTTTGTACATTTGTAAATATATTAAATCTTAGTTAGGTACATACTTATTCACTCCATTGCATGGGCACTATTACTAACAAACAACTCCTACCTCACCCTCTGCGGGGAAAACAATCAAAGATGGAGTCGACGCCCATGCGCAATGGAGACAAAGAGGAGGAGTCCCTCAGTCCCGTGACTCGAAAGACTTCTTCGAAGAAAAACAACTTGTAACACTCCGACCCAACACCAGATGGCGGGCTATGCACAACATGTGAATCTTCAGCGACTGATGCCACGAACAGATGTACACTGGGTAAGTGACATTTTCATACTGCCTCACATTGTGCATGCAGCACTTTACACAGTGGCACAAACCTAAGTCAGGAGGCTGCTTCAATGGGATGTTGCCTTTTTGTGAAAATGTAACCCCTTGAATCCTGGTTTTGGTTAAATGCCTTTTTTTTTATTAAAACAAAGATATATGAAAAATGGCATAGCATAAACCGTTTATGCAGATATAGAGTATAATAATATGCTGTCTATTACTGTTGCTGGGAGTGGGACTACATGACCAAATCAAGGCTTTGCCTCTTGTGAGTGATGACCACTCCCCACGCTCAACAATTGTAATGAAGAATACACTAGGCTTGGTGGATCTGACTCCATCACCCTTGATTTAGTGATAAGACACCACCCTCAACAATATGCGGCCAAATACATAGCACAGTAAAACTAAAAATAGTAACTGGGACCACTCAAGAACTGAGTTGTTGACCAATGACAAGTTAAAGAGTTTTATTACAAATTAAGATAAGCAGCACAAATAAATCCATGATTGACACGAAGGCTCATATATTGAAGTGCAAAGTCAGAAATTAGAATTGTCAGGTTCCAATAACGGACATTAACAGCATTTCTAAAGGTAAAATACAATGGTATGAGTAAATTCAAAGTCTAGCCAATATGAACAGAGTTCTGTGGTAAAAATAAAGCCCAAATTGGCAATGTTTTGTGAGGAAAAGTAGTAGTCACCCCCACCCACACAATACCAGGTCTTTTGTACAATTTTTATGCATAAACAATGAGGATAACTGTGGATTCAGGATAGCGTGATTATCAATAGTAAAATTGAGACAGATTACAAAATGGGTCGTCACAAGTAAGTCAGTAGCACTATCTCACTATAGTCCGAAATCTTCAGTTACCTTCCAAAGCAACATAAATCTGAAGATTCCAAACATAACATGAACCATTCTTCTACAAAGACTAGTACATTAATGTGCTAGCAAACCGGTATCCTCACTTACAACAGCAAAGTCCTTCACAAAAAGTTACATCACAGACACAATGTTAAGCTTCATTCACAATACATGCTCTCTAATGAATCAGACAATTACGTCACAGTGCACAGCGCTCCGCCAAAACTGTGGAGTGAAGATTCGCAGTGGGGACATTGAGAAGGGGAAAGAAGTAAGATGAGAAGAACACTAGAAACTGCATGTTCGATGGCATCTGTCGCTGTAGATACGCATGTTCTGCAATAGCTCGCCATCTGGTGTTGGGCCGGAGTGTTACAAGTTGTTTTTCTTCGAAGAAGTCTTTCGAGTCACGGGACCGAGTGACTCCTCCTTTTGTCTCCATTGCGCATGGGCGTCGACTCCATCCTCGATTGTTTTTTTTCCGCCATCGGGTTCGGACGTGTTCCTGTCGCTCCGAGTTTCGGAACAGAAAAAATAGTTAATTTCGGAAGATTTTCGTCGGTATTGTTGCGTTCGGGATCGGCATACTTACATTCAACACCGCATCGAAGATCGAAGAGCTCCGGTGCCCTTCGGGGTAATTTTTCGATCCTCCGTCGGGGCCTGGTCGGCCCGACCGCGTGCTGAAGAACGCCGATGGAACGGACCCCGTTCCGTTTCTGCCCCAAATGCCACAATAAATACCCCTACACAGACCAACACTTGGTCTGCAACCTGTGCCTGTCACCTGAGCACAGCGAAGACACCTGCGAGGCCTGTCGTGCGTTCCGGTCCCGAAAAACACTCCGAGACCGTCGAGCCAGAAGACTTCAAATGGCGTCCGCACCGACAGCCCGACGGGAGTTCGAGGAACAGGAAGAGGAAGGTACCTTCTCGATCCAAGACTCAGACTCCGAAGGATTCGACGATACACAAACCGTGAGTAAGACGTCGAAAACCACACAAAGAAACATTTACAAGGCCCAGGGGACGCCACTGCCACCAGGCCATGGCTCAACCCATAAAATCGGTGACCGACCGTCGGCACCGAAAAAGGCCCAAACAGTGCCGAGATCGTCCGACTCCGGTCGAGACACCGGCACGCAGCCTTCTCGGGACCGAGAAAGTGCTGGAGACAAGCCTCGACACCGAGATGCCGGTGTGGACACGGCTCGACGCCGAGACAGCGGCACCGAAACAGATCGACGCCGAGAGGTTTCGGCCCCGAAAAGGAAAAAAGTCACCTCGGAGCCGAAAAAACACGCAGACAAAGTTTCGACGCCGAAACAAACTGCAAGCGACCCAGCTTCAGGCTCTTATACAGAAGAGCACTCGCTAACCTCCCAAATGCAGAAGCATAGGTTTGAGGAAGAGCTACAAGCAACTGATGCGGACCATACGCAAAAGCGTATCTTCATTCAGCAGGGGACAGGAAAAATAAGCACCCTTCCCCCCATTAGGAGAAAGAGAAGGTTGGAGTTCCAGACGGAACAAGCACCACAACCAAAAGTGGTGAAAAGAGTTACACCACCACCCTCTCCTCCGCCCGTGATTAACGTTTCACCAGCACAAACGCCATCACACTCCCCAGCTCACACCACCATGAGCCAGGGTGACCAAGACCAGGACGCATGGGACCTATACGACGCCCCAGTGTCAGATAACAGCCCAGAGGCATACCCTACAAAACCATCTCCACCAGAAGACAGCACTGCGTACTCTCAGGTGGTGGCTAGAGCAGCACAATTTCACAACGTAAGCCTCCACTCAGAACAGGTCGAGGATGATTTCTTGTTCAACACACTCTCCTCCACCCACAGCTCCTACCAAAGCCTGCCTATGCTCCCTGGTATGCTCCGGCACGCAAAAGACATATTTAAGGACCCGGTCAAAAGTAGGGCAATCACACCAAGGGTGGAAAAAAAGTATAAGCCACCTCCTACAGACCCGGCTTTCATCACAACACAGCTGCCACCAGACTCTGTTGTTGTAGGAGCAGCTAGGAAAAGGGCCAACTCTCACACATCTGGAGATGCACCACCCCCAGATAAAGAAAGCCGCAAGTTTGATGCAGCTGGTAAAAGAGTCGCAGCACAAGCTGCAAACCAGTGGCGCATCGCGAACTCCCAGGCACTACTTGCGCGCTATGACAGAGCCCACTGGGACGAGATGCAACATCTCATTGAACATCTGCCCAAAGACTTCCAAAATAGGGCAAAACAAGTGGTTGAGGAGGGACAGGCCATCTCCAACAACCAGATCCGCTCCTCCATGGACGCTGCAGATACAGCTGCACGGACAATTAATACATCTGTAACTATCAGAAGGCATGCATGGCTCCGAACGTCTGGATTTAAACCAGAGATCCAACAAGCAGTTCTCAATATGCCTTTTAATGAAAAAGAACTGTTCGGTCCAGAAGTGGACACAGCGATTGAGAAACTCAAAAAAGATACGGACACTGCCAAAGCCATGGGCGCACTCTACTCCCCGCAGAGCAGAGGGAATTACAGCTCATTCCGTAAAACGCCCTTTCGAGGGGGGTTTCGGGGTCAAAGCACACAAGCCAGCACCTCACAAGCCACACCGTCCAGTTACCAAGGACAGTATAGAGGAGGTTTTCGGGGACAATATAGAGGAGGGCAATTCCCTAGAAATAGAGGAAGATTACAAAGCCCCAAAACCCCTACTACTAAACAGTGACTCACATGTCACTCACCCCCTCCACACAACACCAGTGGGGGGACGAATAGGTCATTATTACAGAGCATGGGAGAAAATCACTACAGACACTTGGGTTCTAGCAATTATCCAACATGGTTACTGCATAGAATTTCTACAGTTCCCTCCAAACATACCACCAAAAGCACAAAATTTAACAACACACCATTCCAATCTCCTAGAGATAGAAGTGCAGGCACTATTGCAAAAGAATGCAATCGAATTAGTGCCAAACACACAAATAAACACAGGAGTTTACTCACTGTACTTTCTGATACCAAAGAAGGACAAAACACTGAGACCAATCCTAGACCTCAGAGTAGTCAACACTTTCATCAAATCAGACCACTTCCACATGGTCACACTACAAGAAGTATTGCCATTGCTAGAGCTGCACGACTACATGGCAACTTTAGACCTCAAGGATGCTTATTTCCATATACCAATTCACCCATCGCACAGGAAATACCTAAGGTTTGTATTCAAAGGAATACATTACCAATTCAAGGTACTGCCTTTCGGATTAACAACCGCACCAAGAGTCTTTACCAAATGTCTAGCGGTAGTCGCTGCACACATCAGAAGGCAGCAAATACATGTGTTCCCATATCTAGACGACTGGCTAATCAAGGCCCATTCGTTAATAGAGTGCTCAAATCACACAAATCATATCATACAAACCCTCTTCAAACTAGGGTTCACCGTCAATTTCACAAAATCCAAAATTCGGCCACGCAAGGTACAACAATACCTGGGAGCCATAATAGACACATCAAAAGGAGTAGCCACTCCAAGTCCACAAAGAATTCAAAATTTCAACACCATCATACAACGCATGTATCCAACACAAAAGATACAAGCAAAGATGGTATTACAACTCCTAGGCATGATGTCATCATGCATAGCCATTGTCCCAAACGCAAGACTGCACATGAGGCCCTTACAACAATGCCTAGCATCACAGTGGTCTCAAGCACAGGGTCACCTTCTAGATCTGGTGTTAATAGACCGCCAAACTTACCTCTCGCTTCTGTGGTGGAACAACATAAATTTAAACAAGGGGCGGCCTTTCCAAGACCCAGTGCCACAATACGTAATAACAACAGATGCTTCCATGACAGGGTGGGGAGCACACCTCGATCAACACAGCATACAAGGACAATGGAACGTACATCAAACAAAACTGCATATCAATCACCTAGAACTTCTTGCAGTTTTTCAAGCACTAAAAGCTTTCCAACCAATAATAGTTCACAAATACATTCTCGTCAAAACAGACAACATGACAACAATGTATTATCTAAACAAGCAGGGAGGGACGCACTCCACGCAGTTAAGCATGTTAGCACAAAAAATTTGGCATTGGGCAATTCACAACCAAATTCGCCTAATTGCACAGTTTATACCAGGGATGCAAAATCAACTCGCAGACAATCTCTCTCGAGATCACCAACAGGTCCACGAATGGGAAATTCACCCCCAAATACTGAACACTTATTTCAAACTCTGGGGAACACCTCAGATAGACTTGTTTGCGACAAGGGAGAACGCAAAATGCCAAAACTTCGCATCCAGATACCCACACAAACAATCCCAAGGCAATGCCCTATGGATGAACTGGTCAGGGATATTTGCTTACGCTTTTCCTCCTCTCCCTCTCCTTCCTTACCTGGTAAACAAACTCACTCAAAGCAAACTCAAACTCATATTGATAGCACCAACTTGGGCAAGGCAACCCTGGTACACAACGCTGCTAGACCTATCAGTGGTACCCTGCATCAAATTGCCCAACAGGCCAGATCTGTTGACACAGCACAACCAAAGGATCAGACACCCAGATCCAGCATCGCTGAATCTAGCAATCTGGCTCCTGAAATCCTAGAATTCGGGCACTTACAACTTACCCAAGAATGTATGGAAGTCATAAAACAAGCAAGAAGGCCATCCACCAGGCACTGCTATGCAAGTAAATGGAAGAGGTTTGTTTGCTACTGCCATATTAATCAAATACAACCATTACACACAACTCCAGAACATGTAGTGGGTTACTTGCTTCACTTACAAAAATCTAACCTAGCTTTCTCTTCCATTAAGATTCACCTTGCAGCAATATCTGCATACCTGCAGACTACCTATTCAACTTCCCTATATAAAATACCAGTCATTAAAGCATTCATGGAGGGCCTTAGGAGAATTATACCACCAAGAACACTACCTGTTCCTTCATGGAACCTAAATGTTGTCCTAACTAGACTTATGGGTCCACCTTTTGAACCCATGCACTCCTGCGACATACAGTTCCTAACCTGGAAGGTGGCATTTCTCATCGCCATTACTTCCCTGAGAAGAGTAAGCGAGATTCAGGCGTTTACTATACAGGAACCTTTTATACAACTACACAAAAATAAAGTCGTCCTAAGGACCAATCCTAAATTTTTGCCAAAGGTTATTTCACCGTTCCATCTAAATCAAACAGTGGAACTTCCGGTGTTCTTTCCACAGCCAGATACCGTAGCTGAAAGGGCACTACATACATTAGATGTCAAAAGAGCATTAATGTATTACATTGACAGAACAAAGAACATCAGAAAGACTAAACAACTCTTTATTGCATTTCAAAAACCTCATGCAGGAAACCCAATTTCAAAACAAGGTATAGCCAGATGGATAGTTAAATGCATCCAAATCTGCTACCTTAAAGCTAAACGACAGCTGCCCATTACACCAAGGGCACACTCAACCAGAAAAAAAGGTGCTACCATGGCCTTTCTAGGAAACATCCCAATGCAAGAAATATGTAAGGCAGCCACATGGTCTACGCCTCACACATTCACCAAGCACTACTGTGTAGACGTGTTATCCGCACAACAAGCCACAGTAGGTCAAGCTGTATTAAGGACATTATTTCAGACTACTTCCACTCCTACAGGCTGATCCACCGCTTTTGGGGAAATAACTGCTTACTAGTCTATTGCAGAACATGCGTATCTACAGCGACAGATGCCATCGAACTGAAAATGTCACTTACCCAGTGTACATCTGTTCGTGGCATCAGTCGCAGTAGATTCGCATGTGCCCACCCGCCTCCCCGGGAGCCTGTAGCAGTTTGGAAGTTACCTTCAATTATTTATATATGTATCATCTCAACCTTAAATAAGTGCATACTTAGTCACTCCATTGCATGGGCACTATTACTACAATTCAACTCCTACCTCACCCTCTGCGGGGAAAAACAATCGAGGATGGAGTCGACGCCCATGCGCAATGGAGACAAAAGGAGGAGTCACTCGGTCCCGTGACTCGAAAGACTTCTTCGAAGAAAAACAACTTGTAACACTCCGGCCCAACACCAGATGGCGAGCTATTGCAGAACATGCGAATCTACTGCGACTGATGCCACGAACAGATGTACACTGGGTAAGTGACATTTTCATTATTTTAATATAATGATGATTTCACGAAAATTTGGCATAAGTAAACTATATTATTAATCGTACTTCTAAACGTTTCTATTAATTTGGTTAAAATGCAACATAATTCATCAGTTATGACTTATTGATCATAAAATTACTAATTCACACACATGTTTTGTTATCCTAAATTGCACCTTTGAACAAAAGCTCCACCACGCCTACACAAGTATGCTATTTATTGACAGCTGAGCAGTATAGGGAAGAAATGAGGTGCAAGCTGGGCCAGATTTACTTTTAGGCAGGAAAAGACATCTACCTTCTGTACCAGAAAACACGAATAGCTTTTTTAGGATTTCCTCTTGCATTCTGATCTCTGACTGAGAAAGCTGGGTGAAGAACTGTAAGGGCTTCTCATAGGCTAGCTTCACAGTGCACTCTTTAACCAAAATTCAACCACTCCTTCAATCAGAAATTGTCTTTTCTGGGCTTTTCCATCTTTGTTCGGGATTTGAGAGGCAGAGCAGGTTCCTGAAAGCCAAGTTCCCCTGGTAGCTGAGGAATGCCAAGCATGCCAAACTGGACAGGAAGTTGAAGTTGAGCTACACTGGAAGAAAACCGGTGTCACAGGGGAGTCTGATTTGGATTGTCCCACAGCACACCAGACCACTACAGTTTCCAGTTATGGATCGGTGCCAGTGAACAAAGGATATCAAAGTTGTCTTGTTCACACAGGAAAAAATAGCTTGCAGGAAAACCACCATCGTGTGCAGGCTTACTTCAAGTTGTGTCCTCCATGGACACCATTCACCCATGCTGAGTTTGCTGTCACATGTACACTCTTGCATATGCACTCTCCACTAGCAGTGCAGGTAAAATGACCTGCGCCACTGAATTGACATTCAGCTGCCATTACCCAATAGCCACACCACAGCCTTGTTTGTATAAGGGAACATTAGCTACCTCAAATACAGTTATGGTTAAAGTTTGAGTGCCCCCACCCCCTTTGCGGTTTTGCATAAATCCTGATGGTAAATGTCCACAAACTCTTACAATATACTTCACTGACTATGCCGTTTGCTGAATTTGCTGAGGGGGGAAACATAAGGCAGGTTAGAAAAATCTAACAGGGCAAGTAATTATTATTTAACTGATTGTTAGTCCATCACTCTCTACAAAGGCTGTGTTTCCATATTTTCTGCTGTTTCTTGACATGGACCCTTTGTAAATCCACATGGCTCTCCTTCCTTCCTTACTTTGTGGGTTTACTTATTGCTGTTGTTGGAAGTCTTCCTCAACCATAAGGCTTGACTGTTTTTTGTTTTTTTTGTTTTTTGTTTTGTAATAATTATTTTTTCCAGGTTTTATAAGTGTGATAACTACAGTCGACTGCATTAAAGCACTTAAGTATGCATGAATGTTCATACAGATCTTGCAAGTGATAAATGTATATCAGGAAATGTCAAATATAGCAATCTGAGAAGTATGCCATGTACAGGGTTGCAAGAAATGCATACAGTAATAGGTCAAGGTAGGTTGTCACGACGTATAAAATTGGGTCTGGATTGCAAACTAGGATAGGAGGGAATGTGGGGAGCATGGTAGGGAGGGTACGGTGGGAGCTATCTAGCAAGGACTGTGGCATGTTGTCAAGGGTTACATGGTTAGGGTCTGGTGGCAGAGAGAACGGTAAGAATTGCTGGGAAAATATAAGGATAGAGGATCGATGTAGAGACAGAGGCGAGGAACAGTGTTGTCTCAACAAGAGCATTGATCCCAGTATGTTGCAGGAACTGTGAGAGGAGGGTAGCCCAGTGATAGGAAATGGGCCGCTTGCAGAGGTGCGTACCTCTTTGTACCTCCTCCGGCGCCGGGCCCAACGTTGACGCCCAATCCTCATTCTGGATTGTAGCCATTTTTAATGTAGCTTTTGCACGTTTGCTTAAAGCATTAGGCCTCTGTGCACTTTGTTCTAGATGCATTTTATTTAGCCTCACACTGTTATTTTTCAATAACCAGTTTAACGGTCTTGTTTTATTTTCTTCTATCACACTGTTTAGCTTACTTCAGCACCAGAGTTCTCAAACAATGCATTCTTGCTCGCTCTGTGCTTCAGTCAAGGATACAGTCTGGTACATTACCGATAGACGTGGTAGAAGTTTATTCTTTAGGGTTCGTAGAAAGTACACATTCTTACGTAGGGACGTTTCTTAGAACACCGACGTGTTAGTTATAAAAACACTTCCTAGTCCTGGTACACGTAAGAGGGAGATTCCGACCAGGAACCCACAACGAGACGCTGACTGCCTTGTTGCAGATGCTGATCCCGATCACAGGCCTTTGCTCAGGTATGAGGGTTGATGTCCTCCCGGGGGAACCTGAAAGGCAGGCTTAGAGCTTAACATGCTGTGCTCAAAATAGAACTTAGAAGAGAGAACGTAATCTAGTTGCACTATGATAGCGTTATTCTTATGTTTTACTCTCCTCGTTACTATTTCAATCTTACTGTGTTGTATGGTTCTGGTTATTGCGGCTCACGCCTTGTTATCTAAAATGCAGTCGTTTTAATTAAACCAATCTTTAAAACTCAAACTGCCTTTGTCATTTATATATGAAACCACACTGTGTATGAGAGAACTGGTTGGAATCTGAGTGACCACGATTTCCCTGGGAAGCACTAAGAAGTCATGCGCTCGGCTGCCCAATTGTCTCTCCCTGTTGGGAGAGATGAGGCACTGCTAGTTAGCCGGAGCTCAACCCGGATTTGGGGTGACAAGCGTCCTTCGCTGTGGATCAGACTTAGTCCCCCACACTGTGAACGATTTTGCCACCCAAAAATCCAGTAGTCGCATTAGGATAATGAGAGCCTACGTGACAGGATAATCTGGAGCCGGAACAAAATCGTGGCGCGTCGATTCCGACTTAGACGGCACCGATTAGGCCCAGATCAGTGCCTGAGGCTTATTTAGAACAGTCAGGCACAGGTGAGGAGTGGGAGGGGTCTGAGGACTCTTTGAAATATGGATTGAAACATGAACAGGACTGGTTTGAGGATCTAGGGGAAGCCAGTGGACTGGATACTTCTCCAGATACTAGCATGCTTTCTCCTCCCGCTCTGTCTACGAAGGAAGGGGCGTCTTATGCAATGGTGGGGCATAGGGCAGCTGAGTTCTTGGACCTAGACTTGCCTACGGTGTCAGTCAGGACTAATCTCTTGACGAAGGTGCGTCAGCCAAGGGTTGCTACATCAGAGCTGATGTTACCCTTCAATGAAGCCCTCCCAGATGTCCTTTTGGGAATGTGGTCCAAACCCAGCACAGGGGCTTCTGTGAATAGGCAATCGGCTGCCGCCATAGACCAGCTCCAACTGACCCTAGTATCCTCACCCAACACCCCACCCCAGAAAGCTTGGTGGTCCAAGCCTCCACTTCCCGTGGTCACTTCCCTTCCGCTCCCCCGGATAGGGAATCCAAGAGGCTGGACCAACTTGAAAAGAAGTTGTTTTCTTCCTCCAGCCTGATATTGAGGTCGGTAAACACCTCTTGCCTATTGGGCTGTTTTCCCCATACTTTATGGGATACGTGGCACAGGTGCTGCCCCGGGTCTCGGAGGGCATATGGGACACTCTCACCCTGGCTGTCAAGGATGGGAGAGATGCAGCCAAGTTTACTATTAGGTGTGGATTGGACACGACCGGCTTCGCTGGGTGGAGCAATTTCATTGACAGTGGCTCTTCGTTGCCACGCCTGGCTACTTTCTACTGGCTTTTCAGGGGATATCCAGTCGGGTGTGATGGGTATGCCTTTTGATGGCTCTCGCCTTTTTAGTGAGAAGGCAGACTCTGCACTTGAGAGGCTCAAGGATTCTCAAGCTACGGCCAGATCCTTGGGCCTTTCTGCGACAGCTCATCAGCAGTCTGTCTTGCGTTCCTTCCAGGCTTCAGAAGGGGTGCGGTACCACGCCAGCCACAAGTTAGCCACTGTCCTCCGGCTTCACAATATCCTGTGCGAGGACGAGGTTGTGGTACCGTCAGACCAGAGGATCTGGCCAGAGGTCGGCCACCACACAGCCCTCCTCCACAGCGCCCAAGTCCTCCTAGTGTGGTTCTGCAAGACCATGTCCGTCCAGTTGGAGGGAGGATTCAATTTCATCTCCCTCACTGGCAAGCCATCACATCGGACAAATGGGTCTTGCAGATCATACAGAAGGGCTATTCCCTTCCCTTCCAGTCTTTCCCTCCCTCTATCCCTCTGATAAAAGAACAGCTGATGGAGGATCATTTGGTTTTGCTCAGCGAGGAAGTTACGGCTCTCTTGGCCAAGGGAGATATAGAAAGGGTCCCGATGTCAGAAGTAGGCAGTGGTTGTTATTCCCCCTACTTTCTGATCCCAAAAGAACAACAGCCTTCGCCCTACCCTGGACGTCAATCTCTTCCTCAAAAAGGTGCTCACTCTTGCTCAGGTCTTGTCTGCCCTAGACCAGGAATACTGGATGGTAGGGTTGGACTTGCAGGATGCAAATTTTCACATTCCCTTCCTGCCCTTCTACAGGCATTTCTTGCGGTTCAAGGTGGGCCACAAGCATTTTCAGTTTACTGTGCTCCCTTTTGGCCTCACCAGTGCCCCTTTGGGTGTTGACTAAGGTGATAGCAGCTCATATGCGCAAGTTAGGGATTTCAGTCTTTCCCTACCTAGACGATTTGCTGTTGAAGGCTCCGACTCCCCAGGCTCTTGTCACCCACCTCCAGAAGACAGCAGACCTCCTGCAGTCGCTGGGGTTCACTATAAATGTGCCGAAGTCACACCTGACTCCCTCTCAGAAGCTCAATTTCATCTGAGCTGTTCTGGCCACAGTGCAGTATCAGGTCTAACCTCCAGAGCAGCGAGTCCAGGATATTCAGGTTATGATACTGATGTTTCAGCCTCTACCCTGGATTTCGGTGAGACAGACTCTGAGGCTGTTGGGACTCACGGCTCCTGCATCCTATTGGTCAAGCATGCCAAATGGCATATGAGGGCTCTGCAGTGGGACCTGAAGTTCCTTTGGGCACAGCATCAGGGAAATCTTACTGGCTTGGTTCAGATCTCGGAAGGATCTGCAGTGGTGGTTAGTGAACTGCGATTGGGTCAAAGGCAGACTCCTCTCCCTTCCCCAACCAGATGCGGTACTTCTGGAATGGGGCGGCCATCTGGGAGAGGTGGAGATCAGAGGTCTCTGGTCTCCGGCAGAATCCTGGCTCCATATCAACTTGTTGGAGCTTCGGGCTATCCGTCTAGCATTAAAGGCATTTCTTCCTGTTGTAAAAGGGAAAGTAGTGCAGGTGTTCATGGACAACACTACCACTATGTGGTACTGCAACAAGCAGGGCAGTGTGGGGTCATGGACTCTTTGTCAAGAGGCTCTACGTCTCTGGACATGGCTGGAACTTCAGGGCATAACCCTGATGGTTCAACACCTGGCAGATTCTCTGAACGCCAGAGCAGACGAACTCAGCCGGCAAAGCTTGAGGATCACGAGTGGTATCACCATCCGGAGGTGGCGCAAGGACTCTTTCAGCAGTGGGGAGAGCCTTGGTTAGATCTGTTCGTCTCCGCAGAGAACGCGCAATGTCAGCAGTATTGCGCGTTGGAGTTTCCAAGGTGGATATCGCTAGGCGACTCTTTTCGTCGCGATTGGAGTTTAGGCTTCATGTACCCCTTTCCGCCCATACCACTTCTGTCCAGAGTTCTCAAGAAAATAAAAAAAACACCGGGCCCAAGTATCCCTAGTGGCTCTGGATTGGGCACAAAGAGTCTGGTATCCAGAGCTTCTCAAAATGAGCATCAGTCCTCCAATCAGGTTGCCTCTTCGGAGGATCTCCTGTCGCAGCAGCATTGGAAGGTTCTCCACCCGAACCTGTCAATTCTGCGGCTTCGTGCTTGGAGATTGAACGGCGACAATTGATGGTTTATGACCTCCCTCCTGAGGTCTGTGATGTCATTCTGGCAGCCAGGTGTCCCTTTACTAAGTCAATTTACGCTTTCCATTGGAAGCGTTTTGTATCATTGTACAGAGAGGTCTATTGATCCTCTTTCTTCTTATCTGTCTAATGTCCTTTTGTTTATTCTATCTCTTGCCCAACAGGTTCCTCCTTAGGGACTCTCAACGGCTATCGTGCTGCCTTATCCGCTTTTGTGCGCTCGCCCGATTAACTATCTTTGTTTAAGTCTCCCATTGTACAGAGATTCCTAAAAGGGCTTGTACATATGTTTCCACCTACGACTTTTGTTATGCCCCAGTGGGACCTTAATCTAGTGCTCACTTTTCTAATGTGTGCTCCTTTTGAGCCTTTACATAATTGTCCTCTCCGGCTGCTCACTATCAAAACAGCCTTCTTGGTGGCGATCACATCTGCCAGGAGAGTGAGTGAGATGCAGGCTTTATCATCAAAACCGCCGTATCTCATGATATATCCTGATAAGGTAGTCCTCAGAACTCGTGCCTCTTTTCTCCCCAAGGTGGTGACCCCTTTTCATCTGGGTCAAAATGTCACCCTGCCCACCTTCTTTGCTCCACTGCATCCCTATAAAGGAGAGGAGCTTCTCCATCGGCTGGACCCAAAAAGAGCGTTCTCGTTCTGGCTTGACCGCACAAAAGAGTTCCGGGTGGACGACCAAATCTTTGTGGGCTACGTTGGTGCAAAGTAGGGTCAGGCAGTCCAGAAACAAACCATTTCACGCTGGGTTGTTCTCTACATTAAAACTTGCTACACTTTGCCCAAGAAGCAGCCTGCCGAGGGCTTTAGAGTTCAGTCTACCAGAAGGAAAGCTACTACTGCTTTAGCTTGAGGCGTGCCAGTACTTGATATTTGCCAGGCGGCAACGTGGGCTTCCTTGCACACGTTTGCAAGACAATACTGCCTGGATAGCCAGGTGAGGAGAGGGGCATTTTGCTTGCTCGGTCCTACAGGACTTCCTTGTGTGAAATATATTTTCGCAGCCCACCACCAGGAGTTATAGCTTGGGTATCTATTCTAAGGTAAAGAATCTGCAGCTAAAAGTCTCTAACAGATGAACAAGTTACTTACCTTTGGTAACAAATGATCTGGTAGAGACTCTACATAGCTGCAGATTCCTTACACCCACCCAAGCCTCCCTGCTCTGCGAATACATACATTATGTTTTTCATATTTTTTCCCTTTCTCAAGGGCATGTCTTTTTACTTAAAAAAAATCAAAAGAAAAGTGAATAATTGTTGGTCCCTCCATGACACTGCGCTTCAGGGGTGGGAAGCTGTGGAAAAGAACGGACGTACGCGCGCCCATTTGGTGCCTGTATAGAAGACCGTGACATCACAGACTGCTCCAACGACACTGACGACTCCAAGCAGAGCCAGATGACGCACGCAGAGCCGAACGACGCCACCCGATGGCGTGCGCAGGGTACTGCTCAGCATAAAAATTCCGGATTCGAAGCTGACGCCAGGAATTCTAAGGTAAGGAATCTGCTGTTAGATGAAGTATCTACCAGATAATCTTTTGCCAAAGGTAAGTAACTTGTTCATCGGGAAACGTTAAATATAGTGATTAGAGAAGTATGCCATGTACAGGGCTGCAAGAAATGCATACAATAATAGGTTAAAGTAGGTTGTCATGACCGTATAAAATTGGGTCTGGATTGCAAACTAGGATAGGAAGGAATGTGGGGAGCAAGCTGGGGAGGGAATGGTGGGAGCTGTCTAGCAAGGACTGAAGCATGTTGTCTTGGGTCACATGATTAGGGTCTGGTGGCAGAGAGAAGGGTAAGAATTGCACTGAGAAAGTGTAAGGATAGGGGATCGATGTAGAGACAGAGGCGAGGAACAGTGTTGTCGGCACAAGGTCATTGATCCCGGTATGTGGCAGGAACTGTGAGAGGAGGGTAGCCTAGTGATAGGAAATAGGTCACTTGCGGAGGTGCGTACCTGTTTATATCGAAGGGAATCTTCCTCTGCTGTTCCCTATTTGCGGACTGGCCCATACCAAGCAGTCAGTGGAGAGATTACCGGGGAGCGCCAGTGGAGGTTAAGTATGCATTTGGCAAGAAGTAGTGCCAGGATGATGAAGCGGGCACAGACTTTTCACTGTTTGCGTCGTTTGAAAATGCCAAGGGACCATGCTTCCTAAGTGTCAGTGTCTAGGAGTTCAGTGACCTGTCGTAATATGGCATGCACTTTTTCCCAGTAATATTGTAAGTCCGCAACTTGAACTTGGCAACGTGGACAGCATGCACCTGCTTGAGGAAAAAAGCAATTAATTTGGACTGGGGTGAGGTATGCTTGTTATAGTATAAAGAGCTGAAAGTTTTTGAACCTGTAGTTGCGGGACACCTTTTGAGGAAACTCTAAAGCTATAGCCAATGCCTTGTCATGTAACGCACGCCCAAACTCATCCTCCAACTTGTGTGCCTGGCTTTGTATATCCAGGTAATGAGGTGAAGGCCCGTACCCACTGTAAGTAGAGTTTGTAGTATTGGGTTTGTCGCAGGTTCTGCTTCAGTGACGTTCCAGAGCATATTGCATGTGTTTGAGTATGTCAACGGTATAGTAGGAATTGCCCTCTGGTTAGATCCTAATATAATGAGTTGGACAAATGAGAGGAGCTGACTGTTTAGGAAAAGGTCTCTGGTCGTGTGAATAGAGGGTTCAGTCCAGGGGGCTAGATCTCCATGTGTAAAGAAACCAGGGAATTTAGGGAGGCCAACTAGGGGGAGTGTGGGAGCATAAGTCAGTGATTCCGGTGCCACAAGGTGTATTGTAGTCATGCCACCTGAAAAGATCACAAGAATGTGGGTGTAGTTACTGGGAGCAAGAGGCGGCAGACTGCAGGCATCGGGAGAAAACCATGGCCATTGCTGGTCTCCCCCATATACCTTCCTGCCTTTCAACACAAGAGCCATTGCAGCTCTGCCACAAGATAATATCCCTTGAAGGCGGGGCACCTAATCCATCCTCCCCCCCCCCCCCCCCCAATTCAATGGGAAGCTGCAGTTTACGGTGGGCGACAAAGCACCTTCCATTTCCCCAAATAAGAGTGCCCCAGCAGGGAATTGAACTCTGCAAGAATAGGAACTCAGCAGAACTACGGGGAGATTACTGAAGTAGAGAATTTGGCGAGGTAGTATAATCTTGTTTCAGTGCTATTTAGCCAATGGGAGCAAGCAGTAGCGACTGCCAAAATTGTATTTGCAACTTAATGCCCATCTGCGCCACCCGAAGGTTCCCATTGAAGATATCTACAGGTATAAAGAATTGAAATACAAAAAAAAAGATGTCTGTAGGGGTGTGATAAAGGTGAATCCCCAAGTAACGAGTAGCCGCTCCATGCCAGCTAAGGAGTGTCACCTAGGCATATGGAGTGCAGCGGTTGGTTGGGGTGGAGCAAATGTATGGCCCAGTCTACAATCCAGCAGCTCTAGCAAACTCAAGTGTGCTGTGCAATGGGGAAAGGTCTGATGTGATATCTTTTAGGTAAATTAAGTGGTCGTCAGAGTACAAGGTCACCACGTGAGCCCTGTCTCCTAAGTTTATACCCCACTCACGGCCCTCATCTTGCAGACATATAGCGAAGGGCTCCATCGTGAGGGCAAAAAGTAGCGATATGAGGGGACACCCCTGTCTAGTTCCCATGCTCACCAAAATTGGAGCAGAAACCATGCAACACAAGCGCGCTCTAGATGTTGGGTTGGTGTAGAGAAGGAGAGTATATGAGAGGAGTCTCAGTCCAATTTCTATTCGAGTCAGGACCTAAAAAAGGTAATGCCATAACATAGTATCAAATGTTTTTTCAAAGTCTAAAATCAAACAGGCCGCCTTTGGGTAATGATTCATGCTTTTTTGGATGTGGAACAACTTACAAATGTTTTGAGAAGTGCTGCGAACCGGGACAAACCTATTTTGATCTATGTGTATAAGGTCTGGGAGAACCTGGACGTAGTGGTCTCCAATATTTTGTCCAGAATTGTATAGTCCATTCCTAAGACTGCAATAGGTTTGTACGATGGTGGTTTCTGTCGATTTCAGACAGGTTTAGGGTTTGACACTAGAGGCTATTCCCAGAGTGATTGAGGGAGTATGCCCACCCTCAATGCCACCTCATACGTGACTGCCATTCTAAGCGGCAGGAAGGTTATAAAGGTGGTGTAGATTTCGAGAGATAGGTCATCAAGTCCCAGGATTTTATTGCAAGCCAGGTCCCTAATCACCTGTCTGACGTAGTCTGTGGTTAGTGTGGTGTCAAGGGCGAGCTTAGTAGAAGTGGGGATGAAGTGTAAGGTGATGTCTGCAAGGAAGGTGTGGGTGTGTTTCTCAGAAGAGTCAGGCAGGGCCTGGTATAATGTGAAATAATAGGTGTGAAAGATTTGTAATATGTCTTCCTGTGTACAAATGTATGTGCCGGTGGGGGTGATCGGTTCCATGATGGGGGGGCTGTCATATGTTCCTGTTGCATTAACTAGGCTAGAAGCCAGCCTGACTTGTCCCCTACCCTGTGGACTTTAACTGTGTAGGCTGTGAAGTTTAAGTGACAAAGGTGCTCCAAAAGTACTGTGTAGGACGTTTTCGGGGCTGCAGGTTGTGGGATTTTCATCGGGTCATAATCTGACCCCTTGCTCAGAGCTACAAGATGTTTCTCAGCATCCGTTATTTCTATGTGTAGTGTTTTACAAACCCGTACGACTTGTATGCAGATGCCGCGCTTCACCATTTTAAAAGCGTCACATTCCACTGATCTCGAGGCGCCAGTATAGTGGTTCAATATGAAGTAGTAATGGATATGTGTATTTTATCTAAGAGAACTAGTGTTTTTGCGTGGTATGCATGCCTTGCACATTCAGCATGAGGAAACTGAGTATGTCACCTAGTAGTTGCATGTTGAGTAAGGAGCGTGAAAGGAACAGGGCGGCGGGGACTGTGCCTGTCTGTAGAGCAACCCTGCCACATTGGAGTGTAAAGGTTGTGTGGCTATGGCCTGCCGTACCCTCGGGGGCAAGTGGCAGTGAAATATAGCATAGGTTCATCTAGAACTGGGTAAGAGGAACGGAGGAGCCTACCGCAATGGCAATATGAACAAACAGTGTTGATGGGGACAAAAACTTTAGGACAGTGCAGGGGTGGTAAAGTGCAGATGTGGGGTGCCAGTTATTGTGTGCCCTGGAGAGAAATTGTAGGGGCCGTGGGAGCCCGCAGGGACCACTGGGGAGGGGAGGTGGAAGGTCATTGTATGTAGATGGGCTGCTTTTTCTTACACCACTCTGGATCCCCTCCAAACCCTTAGAGCCATGAGTTCTTCTCAGTTATTCTTCTAAGCCTGACCATGTGATATTGGCTTCATTAACTGTCATATATAAATATATTATCAACCTCCCTACAGGAGTATTATGCTTTATATCAATGCAGTTTAGGATTCTCTTGGAATGGACATTGTTGTAATTCTATGTGTTCCTTTTACTTCTCAACCCAGGGCTCGTGGATGAAGCAATTGACACTAAGTCTTTGTTGGATGCATCAGAGGAGGCAATCAAGAAGGATATTGACAAATGCAAGGTGGCCATGGCAAATGTGCAGCCCCAGATGCTGGTGGCTGGTGCCACCAGCATTGCACGTCGTGCCAACCGCATCCTCCTGGTTGCCAAAAGAGAGGTGGAGAATTCAGAGGACCCCAAATTCCGTGAAGCGGTGAAGAATGCATCTGACGAGCTAAGCAAAACCATCTCACCCATGGTGATGGATGCCAAAGCCGTGGCAGGGAATATTTCAGATCCAAGTGAGAATTTACACATTTTCAGCTCTAGCTGCTCATTCCTTGCCAGGTTTTGATACTGTATCCTTAAGCATTTTGAAGATGTTGTTCGTAGTCTTCAAAAAAAGCCTTTGTGACTTGATTACTATATGCTGCTTCCATTCCGTTTGGAATTTAGAAACTGGAGCTTCTAAGGCAAGGGGCAGAATTGTCAACCAGTCTGAAGAAGAATGAAGTTTGTGGTTCCACATTGTGGTGGGAATCTCTGATGTCCTGGATGTCTAGTATCCTTATTTGGAGTTGGGGAAATGGTACATTTATAAATACAATTAGAACATTGGAATGTTGGGAGCTTCTTGGAAAACAATGGAGTGCTCCAGGCAACTAATGGGTGGTAGAAGCCCAGAGCGGCAACATTTCAATGTTTTGGTACAAAGGCCTCACAGAACCCGAGGGGATTTCAACCCTCTTGGGCTCTGAGTCCTTTGTTTTATTAGAACATTCTGCTCTGTAGTGGCAGAATGTTCTAATAGTCTTATTAGCCCCCAATAACTGGGCTATACCGGCATAAAAGCCCTGCTTCCTTGTTAAAGGCCCAAGCCGAATGCTGGAGCGGGCTTTTAATGGCTGGTATAGGGCTATAATAGTGGAACACAAATAAATAGTCATATTGATGTCCATTTGTCTTTGTGACAAATGTCACCACAGAGATAGCTAGTTTTTCATTCTGATGACCACAAGTGACATACTAATTGCTTCTTTTCTGCTATGTTGATTTTTTACAGGCTCATCATACCTCCCTGCCCATAATGTTCTCTTTTTGTTTAGTGCTTCTTCCAAACACCTGTATTTGGTTTGAGTTTTCACTTGCAATTTTTTTTTATTTTTCTTGATCCCTGTGTGTTTAGCATTTTTGTTTCTGTTTTTATTTCGCTAAACCCCTTTGTTAGCTGGTTTCACACAGCTGTTGGTTTGGTAATACTGTAGACATTCCAGTAGCTGGTATTGTTGTTCAGATTAGAAAAGTTTTGTTTAGGGGCTGAACAGTGTATGTTATTATGTGTCTAAGCAATTTTCTGTCATTTTAGATCTGCAGAAAGGTTTCCTGGATTCTGGATTCAGGATTTTGGGAGCAGTGGCCAAAGTCCGGGAGGCATTCCAACCTCCGGAGCCTGAATTCCCTCCTCCTCCTGATATTGAGCAGCTTCATGTAAGTGTCTCATGGCTTCCAGCAGACGTGTGTTCCTTGTAGCCATTGTTTTCTGTCTCCAGTATTAACACAAGTCCTTTGTTGTCTCCATCTAGCACGTTTTCCTGACTTCAACATATTTTCTTCCTGTTTAGCTGACAGATGAACCTGCTCCTCCCAAACCACCACTGCCCGAGGGTGAGGTTCCTCCTCCCAGGCCCCCTCCTCCTGAAGAGAAGGATGAGGAGTTCCCAGAGCAGAAAGTTGGGGAACTTGTTAACCAGCCCATCATGGTGGCAGCCCAACAGCTCCACGAGGAGGCCAGGAAGTGGTCTAGCAAGGTAATGAATACTCTGCAAATCTTTCCTTCGAACGAAACCCTATCAGTGCCCAGAGTTCGTTTTGCTGCTTCACAGCCTTAACCGACTAATATGAAGGTTTATCTTTCATTCTGCATGGTGGGATGTAGCCATTCTGGCTGTGTCCTCCTTTTTCATTACTTTATTTGTAGGATCAATATAAATCATTTGTATTGGGAGTGTACTGTTTCCGTAAATTCTGCACCAGCTCGGTGAGCTCACTAGTTTGTCCTAGGAGATATTCTTGTGGCAAACCACTTAGACTTTTCAGTGCTGTATAATCTCCTTTGCTGAGGCATATTAGCCTATAAACCTTTTTGCATTTAGATTTTCAAGTACAGAAGATACATTGCTATCCAATATTCTTACATCCAGAATGTTCTGTTATTTATATTTGAAGGTATCCGTTGCACTGTTCCAAGGGACTGTCTGGGACTAGTCTGCTGCATAACATAGCAAAGGTGCTTACAAGAGAGTGAAAACGTAAACCTGCTGCAAAGCAGCGTATTTAGCAAAGTGTTTATTGATGAAAAGCCATTGTGTTTTGCAAAAACGTAAGAGCATTCCTTTGTTTCTAAGAGAGGCCCTCTCGCTGAAGTAATACATTTCCTGAAAGTCGTTGTGACAGGGAAAGGGGCTATAGTGTTAAGGAAGCATACTGACTCAACATCAGTTTGGGGCCAGCGATTCAGGCTGCAGTGGAACAACAAATGGTTCTAGCTCAGAGCCTCTGATAACACCAGAACCTACAAAATTACATACTCTGAACCTTTCTTGGTAAAATGTTTGTGATTTTTGATAATCGGTGTTCTGCAGCCCTCACTCCACAGGTCATATATGACGAATGACACTTGGTGTAGCCTTCAGCAGGGCAAGAGCAGCAATATCAGTGGTGGTAAGGCTTTTGGTGTTGATTGTAAATGTCTTCCCATGTCTACTTCAGGGGACCTTGTTTGCCTCTTTGGCTGCTGCAGTAGCAATATCAGTATTATTGGAATTAATGCCAAATCACCAGCGTGACTGCTAAGAGCATGGTCCTGTGATCTGAATGCTCCATGTGCCTCACAGTTAAGAGGTGTTGGCATTCCTAATCTTCTAGGGTAGAGTAAAGTCCACTTTCATTTGCTTCCATGTGTCCAAGTCCTTATTCTTATTCTTCTGCAGGACTTTTCTATTAATCACCTTTTTTCCCCTACTATAACCTTTTTGGTTCCTATTTTCAATGTTTGTATCTGGATGGATATATGCTGGGGCTCATACAGCATTATTCCTGTCTACCGATGTGTGAAATGGTAACTTACTCTTTTCTGCTCAGAGACCCTGTTGCGTTTGTTATACTATGGGTCTGTGTTGCAGGTTTTGGAAGTGGGCTTTGTAACTGGTGAAAACCACACCCCGTCGGGAGACCAGGGAGGGGAGACAACCGGGATCAGGGATAATATATTACAGAAAGTATCCATGCACTTTTGACTATGTGTGCATTAGTAGATAAACCCATAACCCAGGAGATTGGGAACCGTGATCAGTAGCAGAACATATGCATTCCTAAAGGTAAGGGTAGACTGAGCAGCTAGAAAGGAGACCATGAATCTGTTTTAGAAGGGAGGACTTTGCAGCAGGTACGAGGGTGTGTATGGCTTACAGGAACAGAACCCATGCCCTTCAGCAGTGGAGGAAGAGGTGCTCTCCTGAAACTGGGCTTTCTTCTGCTAGAGATCATCCCATGAATTGCTTGGGATGATACTGCAAGTGTGGCGTGCTGCAGGAAAGACACTTGTTCACTTTAAGGGCATTAGGACTGCGTAACAGGAAAAAACATGCATGTAGTTCTGCAGTAACAAGGGCTGTGCAATAAAGAAAGAGCATTGTGAGCAGGAGGATCTGTAGCACAAAAGGAACCCGTGCATTCCTGGAGGTGGCACAGAGATTTGCAGCATCTGTAAAACACATTCATTCCTAAGAGAACTGTGCAGTGCTTCAAGAGAAACCCATGTACTAATGAAGAGGAGTTTTCTACGGAAGGAGAGGGAGCCATGCCCTCTTAGGTGGGAACTTTGCATCAAGAAATGATCATATGCGGTCCTGTGGTTGGCACGGAGAGTCCGTCAGCACGATAGGCACACATGATCACCCCCAGAGAAAAGATGGATATGCAACACAACAAACCTCTTGAATCCCTTTGGACAAGCAGTCTGTGCTGCAAGAAAGGGACCTATATGCTGCTAGAAGCAGGAGGCTTGCCAGCACAGCAGGGATCCTAAGTGCTACAGTTTGATTAGAAAATCACAATGGGTGATGTTTTCTATTTCCTTAAGGAACAGAAAGTTGCACTTTTTCCATATTACAGCATATCCAAAATGCATCCGCCAGACATATCTCCAATCACCTAAGAGACCTCCACTGGCTTCCTATCAAGAAAAGGATTAACTTCAAACTCCTCATACACGCTTACAAGGCCCTCCACGGCCTAGGACCCGCCTACTTCAACCACCGCATCACCTTCTACTCCTCCACCAGACCGCTCCTCTCTGCTCAACACTCAGTAGCCACCGTATCCCGCAGAAGACCTCAGCTGGTGGAAGATCTTTCGCCTTCCTCGCGGCAAAGAGCTGGAACACCCGCACCTCAGGCAGTCACCATCGGTGCATCAATTCAGGAAGGACTGTAAAACCTGGCTCTTCAACTGAAGCTCAGAGGACAACACCCCCCCTCCCCCCACCCCCCCTCACTCTCCCCACCCCCCTAGCGCCTTGAGACCCTTACGGGTGAGTAGCTGCTCTTTATAAACAATTATTTGATTTGAAACTGAATTGTGGGTAAATTAGTAGGGAATAATGTATTTTTAAGTACATTGGGACCGCATGGTTGATGAATGCTTGATAGGATGGATTGGCAAATGATTATCTGGGGATGAGGTGATAATATCTCTCATGGTCTAAAAAAAAAAAAAACTTTCAACTAAAACATGTTGCTTTCTCGGCTTGCCTTTCAGCTTTATTGGTGTCATTGAATCTTTTTTGGTATGGCCTTGCGTTGTGTAAGGCTGCCTGTAATCCTTGGGTTTTCACACACACCAGATACCTTCATAGGGATATGAAGTTGCATTGTTTTGAATTGTATTTTGGGAAAGTATGTTCTTTTCTGGTTTGTTCTGTGAGGATAGAGAAGCCTCTACTCTTGTGGCGTGTGATGATTCATTAAATGTAGAGAGAGATTTTGAAAGGGTGAGAGGAAGCTGAGCAAAGAACTTATGTATTTTTAGTGGAGGATGTATCTACCTACTCCTATTGGCTAGATCCTAGTATTTTATGTATGTCTGTTTACCCTATCCATTTCACCAAGAAGGAGTATCATCAGGGCCATAGGAATAATGCGGTAAGAGAATGCCAAATTACGTTTGAGTAAATTATGCAGCAAGAAAAGGCAAAGTTCGATGGCATCTGTCGCTGTAGATACGCATGTTCTGCAATAGCTCGCCATCTGGTGTTGGGCCGGAGTGTTACAAGTTGTTTTTCTTCGAAGAAGTCTTTCGAGTCACGGGACCGAGTGACTCCTCCTTTTGTCTCCATTGCGCATGGGCGTCGACTCCATCCTCGATTGTTTTTTTTCCGCCATCGGGTTCGGACGTGTTCCTGTCGCTCCGAGTTTCGGAACAGAAAAAATAGTTAATTTCGGAAGATTTTCGTCGGTATTGTTGCGTTCGGGATCGGCATACTTACATTCAACACCGCATCGAAGATCGAAGAGCTCCGGTGCCCTTCGGGGTAATTTTTCGATCCTCCGTCGGGGCCTGGTCGGCCCGACCGCGTGCTGAAGAACGCCGATGGAACGGACCCCGTTCCGTTTCTGCCCCAAATGCCACAATAAATACCCCTACACAGACCAACACTTGGTCTGCAACCTGTGCCTGTCACCTGAGCACAGCGAAGACACCTGCGAGGCCTGTCGTGCGTTCCGGTCCCGAAAAACACTCCGAGACCGTCGAGCCAGAAGACTTCAAATGGCGTCCGCACCGACAGCCCGACGGGAGTTCGAGGAACAGGAAGAGGAAGGTACCTTCTCGATCCAAGACTCAGACTCCGAAGGATTCGACGATACACAAACCGTGAGTAAGACGTCGAAAACCACACAAAGAAACATTTACAAGGCCCAGGGGACGCCACTGCCACCAGGCCATGGCTCAACCCATAAAATCGGTGACCGACCGTCGGCACCGAAAAAGGCCCAAACAGTGCCGAGATCGTCCGACTCCGGTCGAGACACCGGCACGCAGCCTTCTCGGGACCGAGAAAGTGCTGGAGACAAGCCTCGACACCGAGATGCTGGTGTGGACACGGCTCGACGCCGAGACAGCGGCACCGAAACAGATCGACGCCGAGAGGTTTCGGCCCCGAAAAGGAAAAAAGTCACCTCGGAGCCGAAAAAACACGCAGACAAAGTTTCGACGCCGAAACAAACTGCAAGCGACCCAGCTTCAGGCTCTTATACAGAAGAGCACTCGCTAACCTCCCAAATGCAGAAGCATAGGTTTGAGGAAGAGCTACAAGCAACTGATGCGGACCATACGCAAAAGCGTATCTTCATTCAGCAGGGGACAGGAAAAATAAGCACCCTTCCCCCCATTAGGAGAAAGAGAAGGTTGGAGTTCCAGACGGAACAAGCACCACAACCAAAAGTGGTGAAAAGAGTTACACCACCACCCTCTCCTCCGCCCGTGATTAACGTTTCACCAGCACAAACGCCATCACACTCCCCAGCTCACACCACCATGAGCCAGGGTGACCAAGACCAGGACGCATGGGACCTATACGACGCCCCAGTGTCAGATAACAGCCCAGAGGCATACCCTACAAAACCATCTCCACCAGAAGACAGCACCGCGTACTCTCAGGTGGTGGCTAGAGCAGCACAATTTCACAACGTAAGCCTCCACTCAGAACAGGTCGAGGATGATTTCTTGTTCAACACACTCTCCTCCACCCACAGCTCCTACCAAAGCCTGCCTATGCTCCCTGGTATGCTCCGGCACGCAAAAGACATATTTAAGGACCCGGTCAAAAGTAGGGCAATCACACCAAGGGTGGAAAAAAAGTATAAGCCGCCTCCTACAGACCCGGCTTTCATCACAACACAGCTGCCACCAGACTCTGTTGTTGTAGGAGCAGCTAGGAAAAGGGCCAACTCTCACACATCTGGAGATGCACCACCCCCAGATAAAGAAAGCCGCAAGTTTGATGCAGCTGGTAAAAGAGTCGCAGCACAAGCTGCAAACCAGTGGCGCATCGCGAACTCCCAGGCACTACTTGCGCGCTATGACAGAGCCCACTGGGACGAGATGCAACATCTCATTGAACATCTGCCCAAACACTTCCAAAATAGGGCAAAACAAGTGGTTGAGGAGGGACAAGCCATCTCCAACAACCAGATCCGCTCCTCCATGGACGCTGCAGATACAGCTGCACGGACAATTAATACATCTGTAACTATCAGAAGGCATGCATGGCTCCGAACGTCTGGATTTAAACCAGAGATTCAACAAGCAGTTCTCAATATGCCTTTTAATGAAAAAGAACTGTTCGGTCCAGAAGTGGACACAGCGATTGAGAAACTCAAAAAAGATACGGACACTGCCAAAGCCATGGGCGCACTCTACTCCCCGCAGAGCAGAGGGAATTACAGCTCATTCCGTAAAACGCCCTTTCGAGGGGGGTTTCGGGGTCAAAGCACACAAGCCAGCACCTCACAAGCCACACCGTCCAGTTACCAAGGACAGTATAGAGGAGGTTTTCGGGGACAATATAGAGGAGGGCAATTCCCTAGAAATAGAGGAAGATTCCAAAGCCCCAAAACCCCTACTACTAAACAGTGACTCACATGTCACTCACCCCCTCCACACAACACCAGTGGGGGGACGAATAGGTCATTATTACAGAGCATGGGAAAAAATCACTACAGACACTTGGGTTCTAGCAATTATCCAACATGGTTACTGCATAGAATTTCTACAGTTCCCTCCAAACATACCACCAAAAGCACAAAATTTAACAACACACCATTCCAATCTCCTAGAGATAGAAGTGCAGGCACTATTGCAAAAGAATGCAATCGAATTAGTGCCAAACACACAAATAAACACAGGAGTTTACTCACTGTACTTTCTGATACCAAAGAAGGACAAAACACTGAGACCAATCCTAGACCTCAGAGTAGTCAACACTTTCATCAAATCAGACCACTTCCACATGGTCACACTACAAGAAGTATTGCCATTGCTAAAGCTGCACGACTACATGGCAACTTTAGACCTCAAGGATGCTTATTTCCATATACCAATTCACCCATCGCACAGGAAATACCTAAGGTTTGTATTCAAAGGAATACATTACCAATTCAAGGTACTGCCTTTCGGATTAACAACCGCACCAAGAGTCTTTACCAAATGTCTAGCGGTAGTCGCTGCACACATCAGAAGGCAGCAAATACATGTGTTCCCATATCTAGACGACTGGCTAATCAAGGCCCATTCGTTAATAGAGTGCTCAAATCACACAAATCATATCATACAAACCCTCTTCAAACTAGGGTTCACCGTCAATTTCACAAAATCCAAAATTCGGCCACGCAAGGTACAACAATACCTGGGAGCCATAATAGACACATCAAAAGGAGTAGCCACTCCAAGTCCACAAAGAATTCAAAATTTCAACACCATCATACAACGCATGTATCCAACACAAAAGATACAAGCAAAGATGGTAATACAACTCCTAGGCATGATGTCATCATGCATAGCCATTGTCCCAAACGCAAGACTGCACATGAGGCCCTTACAACAATGCCTAGCATCACAGTGGTCTCAAGCACAGGGTCACCTTCTAGATCTGGTGTTAATAGACCGCCAAACTTACCTCTCGCTTCTGTGGTGGAACAACATAAATTTAAACAAGGGGCGGCCTTTCCAAGACCCAGTGCCACAATACGTAATAACAACAGATGCTTCCATGACAGGGTGGGGAGCACACCTCGATCAACACAGCATACAAGGACAATGGAACGTACATCAAACAAAACTGCATATCAATCACCTAGAACTTCTTGCAGTTTTTCAAGCACTAAAAGCTTTCTAACCAATAATAGTTCACAAATACATTCTCGTCAAAACAGACAACATGACAACAATGTATTATCTAAACAAGCAGGGAGGGACGCACTCCACGCAGTTAAGCATGTTAGCACAAAAAATTTGGCATTGGGCAATTCACAACCAAATTCGCCTAATTGCACAGTTTATACCAGGGATACAAAATCAACTCGCAGACAATCTCTCTCGAGATCACCAACAGGTCCACGAATGGGAAATTCACCCCCAAATACTGAACACTTATTTCAAACTCTGGGGAACACCTCAGATAGACTTGTTTGCGACAAGGGAGAACGCAAAATGCCAAAACTTCGCATCCAGATACCCACACAAACAATCCCAAGGCAATGCCCTATGGATGAACTGGTCAGGGATATTTGCTTACGCTTTTCCTCCTCTCCCTCTCCTTCCTTACCTGGTAAACAAACTCACTCAAAGCAAACTCAAACTCATATTGATAGCACCAACTTGGGCAAGGCAACCCTGGTACACAACGCTGCTAGACCTATCAGTGGTACCCTGCATCAAATTGCCCAACAGGCCAGATCTGTTGACACAGCACAACCAAAGGATCAGACACCCAGATCCAGCATCGCTGAATCTAGCAATCTGGCTCCTGAAATCCTAGAATTCGGGCACTTACAACTTACCCAAGAATGTATGGAAGTCATAAAACAAGCAAGAAGGCCATCCACCAGGCACTGCTATGCAAGTAAATGGAAGAGGTTTGTTTGCTACTGCCATATTAATCAAATACAACCATTACACACAACTCCAGAACATGTAGTGGGTTACTTGCTTCACTTACAAAAATCTAACCTAGCTTTCTCTTCCATTAAGATTCACCTTGCAGCAATATCTGCATACCTGCAGACTACCTATTCAACTTCCCTATATAAAATACCAGTCATTAAAGCATTCATGGAGGGCCTTAGGAGAATTATACCACCAAGAACACTACCTGTTCCTTCATGGAACCTAAATGTTGTCCTAACTAGACTTATGGGTCCACCTTTTGAACCCATGCACTCCTGCGACATACAGTTCCTAACCTGGAAGGTGGCATTTCTCATCGCCATTACTTCCCTGAGAAGAGTAAGCGAGATTCAGGCGTTTACTATACAGGAACCTTTTATACAACTACACAAAAATAAAGTCGTCCTAAGGACCAATCCTAAATTTTTGCCAAAGGTTATTTCACCGTTCCATCTAAATCAAACAGTGGAACTTCCGGTGTTCTTTCCACAGCCAGATACCGTAGCTGAAAGGGCACTACATACATTAGATGTCAAAAGAGCATTAATGTATTACATTGACAGAACAAAGAACATCAGAAAGACTAAACAACTCTTTATTGCATTTCAAAAACCTCATGCAGGAAACCCAATTTCAAAACAAGGTATAGCCAGATGGATAGTTAAATGCATCCAAATCTGCTACCTTAAAGCTAAACGACAGCTGCCCATTACACCAAGGGCACACTCAACCAGAAAGAAAGGTGCTACCATGGCCTTTCTAGGAAACATCCCAATGCAAGAAATATGTAAGGCAGCCACATGGTCTACGCCTCACACATTCACCAAGCACTACTGTGTAGACGTGTTATCCGCACAACAAGCCACAGTAGGTCAAGCTGTATTAAGGACATTATTTCAGACTACTTCCACTCCTACAGGCTGATCCACCGCTTTTGGGGAAATAACTGCTTACTAGTCTATTGCAGAACATGCGTATCTACAGCGACAGATGCCATCGAACTGAAAATGTCACTTACCCAGTGTACATCTGTTCGTGGCATCAGTCGCAGTAGATTCGCATGTGCCCACCCGCCTCCCCGGGAGCCTGTAGCAGTTTGGAAGTTACCTTCAATTATTTATATATGTATCATCTCAACCTTAAATAAGTGCATACTTAGTCACTCCATTGCATGGGCACTATTACTACAATTCAACTCCTACCTCACCCTCTGCGGGGAAAAACAATCGAGGATGGAGTCGACGCCCATGCGCAATGGAGACAAAAGGAGGAGTCACTCGGTCCCGTGACTCGAAAGACTTCTTCGAAGAAAAACAACTTGTAACACTCCGGCCCAACACCAGATGGCGAGCTATTGCAGAACATGCGAATCTACTGCGACTGATGCCACGAACAGATGTACACTGGGTAAGTGACATTTTCATTATGCAGCATAATACAGCACATTCTGTAATAGTGTTCATTATTTCAGCATTGTAAAATTTATAACTGTAAATGGGCATTTGTTGTACCTCATTAGTACCAGTTTAACACCCAGATATAGCAAAAAGCAAAGGTGACAAGTCCAGGTTTGCATAAGACTTTTCACTGCACTGCAGCACTTGTCACTCCATTTTTAGTAATGTTTGACCCATGAATTTCTTTATTTTGTTATAATCTGCAGATTAAGCGACAGGTGATGGATTATGTGGCAAATGCAGCACATTTATAATTATGCATCAATCGCCACACAATAGCATAATTCCAGTGGCCCTGAGCACCATTCATTGTTACAAGATGCTCTTGGTTGATATTTTTAAAGGGCCAGATCTACATATCACTCCATTAGTCAGGCTCCAACTTCCCCTTCAACGTCCACTGTTGGCTCTTATTGATTGGAAACATCTCTGGGGTTACATGGTTTAGTTTATATGTGATCCTCTTTCTTTGCTGGTTCTTCCATATCTATATTTTTACATTTCTAATTAAAAATATTTATTTGAAATGTGTTTTGTTTTAAAATGTTATCTCTCGCTTTCTTTTCCATTGGGCACACACCCTTTTAAATGGGATTCAGTCCATGGTTATAGTAATCTGTGTAGTGTACCAATATAGGGGCACACTATGCAGATAGTACAGGCAACCCTTATTGACTTACAGGGGTTAAAGTAATAACTCTAAATTCTCTCTTTTGCGGTAATGTGGACGAAGAGTGTAGGCTTATCAGAGGGTAGTACTAAGCATTTGTTAAACACACAGCCAATAAATGAGACACACACTCGTGAAGAAACTCAAGACCAAGTTAGAAAAATAACATAGATTTTTATCTTAATTTAGATACCAACATCTTCACTACAAGATAAGTACTTTTCGAGTTTGCAGTATGTCAATTCCTAAAAATACTGCTGTCAGATTTGAGGCCTGAGTCTCGAACGTGATAATGTTATCCTAATGGGAGAGAACACACTGCACAGGGTCACTTGTCAATAACTTACATGACTGTTCTTCTGGACTTAGGGTGAGTAGGGGCCATGGTCTTTAGAACCACCAGCAATTTAGGGTTACCTGCCTTGGTGGGTCTGGGTGCAGAGGTGCTGCTAGCAGTGGTAGCCTCGGATGCTACGCATTGAAATCAATGGGAGCAGTACCTGTAAAAAACATTTGCTGTAAGTGGGCACTGGGTGACCAGTCCGACTGGACCCAAAGGAGGGTTCGGTTCTTTAGGGGCTCTGGGGCCATGAAGCACCATCGATTGGCTCAGACTTGGGCTGTGGGGCTCAGGTGCAGAGGTGTGTTTTCTGATGGGTCACTGGTATTAGAGGCTCTCACTTCTTGGGTTTGACGTGGTGATGGTAGGGTAATGGAACAGAACAAGAGAGCAGGGCCACTCTCGGTGCTGGCCATGGTGTTGCTGATGTCTCTCGTCGGTAGGTCAGTCTTGGTGGTGTTGGTGTCCTGACTGGGCACTAAACAAGCCTTGTTGCTTGCAACTGGCTGAGATATGCCGGTATTGGTCAGGGAGACTTGGGGCAGGCTCAGCATCTCAAAAGCAGGCTAGGTCAATGTGGTGGCACTCCTGGGCACTCTGGATCCTCCTCCTGGCACGAGATGCTTCCTCTGTGGACCTAATGGTCAGCAAAATGAAGAACCTGAAAGTCGTGGTTTGTTCCAGCAGGTGCAGGGAAGTGGCCCCTCCACTCCAAGGGAGAGGCTGACTGGTGGGTGAAGTGCTGGCAGTCCTCCAAGGCTCTGAGCAGATGCACAGCTGCAGGACAAGTCGAGTATTTGCAACTGTCAGGACATGAACATGCAGAATTTTGTGCCAAGCTCTCATCTAGTCCACAGTTCTTGTATCTACGGCTCTTCTTTGTCCTTCTTCTCTTTGTAGTCAAGCGAATCTGAAGTTCTGATGTCAGGGGCTACCTAAATACTGTTATGGGGAGTGTAGGGTAATAGCCCATGGGTTACTTACTCCTCTGGTGACACACTCCCTGTATGACCACTTCCTTTGGGGCGTGGGCATATCCCTGCTCCAGCATTCCTAATTCCTCCAAAAACAAAATGGTGGAATCCTTCCTTTGTGGTCACATCAGCCAGCCCACCTTAGGGGTGTGACTAGCCTGGTAATGCAACATGCCCACTTGCATAGCTAATTTTCCACCTGCCTAGTGCCAAATGGGCCTTAGGGCATGGGTTGGCATCTCCCAGCTCTGGGGGAAGCCGGTATCGCATATCAAAGGTTGTAGGGACTTTGAAGTCCCTGGCCTTAATATGCATATTTACTGGCTATCCTGCTGGAGGAGGTGATAACACCTTCTTCCGGAGCAGGCATTGTTTTTGACCTCTGACAGCACGGGCTCTCACCTCCAGCGGGCTAGAAACGCATCTGTGATGGCAGGCTGATTTATACCAGTCAGCCAGCACACTAGAGGACTAGTAGGTTTCCAGGGGCCACCTCTAGGGTGCTCTCTGGGTGCATGTCATAATAAATGCATGACTGGCATCACTATAGGTTTATTAAGATGAGGTGTTTGATACCAAATACCCTTGGTGTCAGTGAAGCCATTATGTAGTTGGGTAACTCGTAATGACCAGTGCCCAGAACATACCTTAAGATGGCTTCCCTGTTCACTTGTAATATCTAGTAATAAAACTAGACATCACAGGGGCATATCTGCTCATGCAGATATGTCCTCACATAAAATATAATGCACTCTGCATTGGAGTTTCAAGGCCTGCTGTAGGGGTGACATATATATTATATGCAGTGACTTTGGCATGGCACCCAATGAGTGTGCCATATCGTGGTTTCACTCATGGTTGCACAATGTCACGCAACCTGCAGTGGCATTCTGCATGTAATTTGTACGGGGTCCCTTAGGGTGGCATAATAAATGTTACAGCCCTTAGGGACCCTCTTTGGTACCCAAACCCTAGGTACCAAGGGTACCATTTACTAGGGACTTACTAAGGTGCTAAAGTGCTTGCCAACTGGGTTACAATTGCATATTTATTTTTTAGGGGAAACACTGCACTGGATCCTTGCTAGCAGGCTTCAGTGCACTGTCAAAGTCGAAAACCAGCATCTAGAAGTTCAGGCAACACGTTGGGGACAACCTGTAAAATATTTTGGCTTCTTCCAGTGGTTTATATGCACACATCTGCTCTCACACCTACCCCCACTCGGCCTACATCATTTGCATCCAGTGGGGGCCTGTCCTTTTTGGGGCAGAATGGCAAAGAAACCTCTCCAGTAGCCAGTACATCTGAGGTTCATAGGCAGAGGAGCTGCCTTGTAGTGATGTTTTGCTTCATCCTCAACAGGTGCAGCTCTGGCTTACATACGAGGTGCACCGAAACAGGATCTATGGTTTCCCAGAACCTCCTCTTCTCCTGTTCAATGGCAGTCCCAATGGATACCTCTTTTCCCTATTGGGTTTAGAATCCTTAGTCCTGAAATGTACAGCTGAGACATGAAAAATACTTTTTACAACAATTTTTCACCAAAATGATAGGCAATAAATGGAAAACTCCGTATGACAGACTGATTATTGTCCATTGAAATCTTCCTGCTTGCTTAATAAGTTGTTGTTTCTGCACCTTTGTGCGAAGGACAATGTTTTGCTGTCCTGCTTCATCAGTGCTAGGTAAAAAGTCAAAGATATGGGAATCCCAGAGTAAGACTGTTTAACAAAATGCTGAATTGGCCCAGAGACCTGCACATTTCTCTCTCTTGGTGGGCAGTAGCTTGCATGTTGGTGATGAAATTTACTTACTCTGACCTTCTCCAACTAAAGCTATGAAAATAGCTTTCTTTTATACATAACCTAAAGAGATGTGCTGCATTTCAACCGCTAAATAGAAATGGGAATCTCAGTCACAGTACTGGATCCATGTTCAGCTCTTCTGTTTTGCAGAAAGATAATTAAAAGGAAATGTGTTTGCTTTTTCATAAAAACATACACCTCCTAATGTGATAGTGTTCTGGTAGTGACAGACGGGCATACACAATACTTCTGTTATTTTTCAGCTTCTAGGCCTTTGGAATATTACTTCTTCTCAGGTTCGTTCTGCTTTCAAAGCAAGATATCACATATGGTGCTAGAATATCATAACCAAAATATTGTCTGACGTAAATATTACGTCTTTTGTTTGTTTGTTTTTTAACAAAGATATTGCTCCATTGGTGTAATAATTGCACATCTAAGAATGACATTTTTATAAACTATATTTGGGACACAATATTTCTGTCAGATGATTTTTTTGCTTGCATTATACTGACATAGAACTGAGATAATATTTCTAATTTAAATCAGCTTCTACTAAAAAGAAGAGCTACACTATGATACCACCGCCTGTTTCTGTGCCATGACATTATCAAAATGAGCTTTGAATCCAGTTTCTCTGGGAGTGAATTCACCTGCAGTGGTCGAGGGAAGTTTTCTTTTCATATGTTGTGAAGTTTGAGCCTTACCATTAGACCGGTATTGGGGGGGGGGGGGGGGGGGGGGTTGTTTAATTGTCTAGAAGAAAACATGATGGCTAAGGTCTATCCTCAGTCTGTGCACTCTACCACAGTTATTGATTTTAAAATCCTCTTCTGTGATGAGTCTTTCTCATCATTTGGAAGCAACTCAGAGATGGGATTTGCTGGCATTTCTAACTTTAATAGCCATTATTTCCATATTCTCGTGGTAGAAGGTCACAAAAGAAATTCTCAGATGTGTGACGGATGGGCATGACGACAGATACATCTACCTACCAATTACCATCATTTGTGCTCCAAGAGTGTTAATAATTGTGCTCTTGTTGTGCATCTTTCCTGCAAGTGAGTCTGCATTTGTGTAAATATATAACAACTACCATGTCATTGTTGGCAGAGGATTTACTGTAAACGTTTTTGACTCTTCTCTGGGCCATCTTCCAGGGAATATCATAGGGGCTGCCATATTTTACAGAGAATAATTATTAGGCTCAGTTGTTCCAGAAGACTTAGAAAATAGCCGTACTACACACTAATACATCATCAAGATTGTTAATGAACTTTCAGCAAAGGAGTCTTTAGGTGCCTTAGACACAAATTGGTTCTTAAGATAGTTCTTACTTTTGTGCCTATCCTATTGTTTGAAATGTATATACATCAGGAAAACCTTCTTTAGCTGTTCACCTGAAGAATACCTGCTATACGACTGAAGAGATTTTTCAGAAATTGAAATGGAGCAAGGGCCCTTAAAGTATGATTCAGCCAGAAGAATACTGAGGTTCTAGTAAACGGTTATGGTTTAAATGCAGGTATGGCAGCTTCCCAATTCCATTCTTACCAGCTTGCTATTGCTGTCAGATAAGTAGTTTCTTAGTATGCTGAGAAATATAACACTGTATTATATAACCGATCATTCCATTAGATGAAGGACTGGATCTGTAGCTTTTTTTTCTGAGGTTTGTTCCCTTTGTTGAGACAATCAAAGCAAATACATGGCTGATACTTCCATGCCTCTTTCATACATTACATGTATGATTGTTCTTCTAGACTGATTCTTTCTTTTGGAGTAGAGGTTCTCTGAAATTGGCACTCTAGAATACTGGTCACCTCTTGTTGTCTCCTCCCTTTCTTTGAAGTGTGTCACAAACGTTTTGATAGAGAGAGAACAGTGAGGACTTAATAATGCAACATTACTTTCATAACAGTTTTGGTACTTTAGTTTTTGCTCTTTCTCCTTTACAGTTCCCACAGAACCACCTCATCAGCGTATGCTTGGTCACCCCATTTATGGATTTAGGTACTTGGAGGTTAGATGGTGGTGGTGTAGGGAATGAGGATGGAATCATCTCAAAAGCACAAGGGTGCTTTATTGAGTACCTTTCAAAATGTAAAACTATTGTATTGATTTGTAATAAAGTACAGTTTACAGACTGGCCTGCTACACTAGCACAGTATACAGCAATTTGTGAAAGACAAGACCACATGGATCAACATGAGTCATTTTAAGTTGTCACCACCTTAGTAATGCTTACTGGTCACAGGCAGCACCGAATAATAGCATAAAGTTTCCCAGATGTGATTGATATCTATAGATAAGTGTCCAATTAGCAGACCTTGCATGTCCCGATGAAGCTAGTTTTGCACATATTGTCCAACGTTTCCAAGATCAACCTTCCCAAATATGTGTACATATTTCCTGCATGCCCAGTCTCTAATCAAAAACAGTGATAGACCAAATATGCATTCATCCACACACACACACACTTGGTCCCATGTTCTTTTAGCGGCCTAGTATGCACACAAGTTTCCATTTTTGCCTCATCCTTCTCAGCTGAGACAAGAACACTATTTGTCTTGAACATGTTTAAACGGGGTTAAACGTGAATTGAGTTGGTAAAAAACACATGGAATAAAAACACATAAAAAAAAAAAACAGGTAAACACCAAAGAGTAATTTAAAACAGTGAGAAGTATAAGAATGAGAAAGAGGAACATAAAAACGACTTCCTTTAGAGGTTTTGAATACTGTCTGTTGAGGATGAAGGGCATAGACTATAATATCAAATAATGTAGTAGAACAATCAACCAGTTAGAAAAAACGGAGGTAAGAATTAAACGGTTTGTAGCCTTAAACATGAATATTGAGCATATTTTTCGGAAGTGATGTAACTAAAACGTCAACTAAGATACTTTGAAGAGATGTACTGAATAAAGGAAAAGGAACAGTCGCACATGGTTCCTAATGTTCCTGGAAGATGGGATAGGCTGAGGAGAACAGATAGTATAAATAGAAGGGTCATGATCAGCCGATAAAAGAAGTAGGGCCAAGAATGCTTCTTATATTGGTTAAGATGTAACAAATGAGAAAACTTACTCTTGAGGCAAAGTACATAAGAAGGTAGCTTTGTGCTTCTGTATGTCACAGAGTTGACGCAGTTACTGCCTTCCGAATGAACAAGTTGTGGACATTGTACTCAACTCCACCGTGAAGTAACGTGCAATAGATAGCATTTTACCTGCCTGTGGCAGTGTACATACGAAGATATCACCATACTCAGATACGGTTTTAATACATCTGGAGGAAATCCCATGCTCCTATCCGGTGAAAGTTTTGGATATTGCGAAAAAGAAACATACAGCACTATAATTGCCTTCTGGTGAATATACATCTTATAGGTTGCCCCTTAATCTTCAATGCGGGTAGTAGCACGAGTTACCACCTGCATCGGGAATAACATACCAGAGGAAGCTCAAAATATGTAACATTTTTGTGGGCAAAATGTCACCCAAATGCGGAATAACCAAGTCCCTCATATTATTCACCATTTCTCATAATGACCCTCACTTTCAGCAGCTACTTACTGATGCACGTTATTGCTACTTCTATATGCCGAAATACAGATGTGGTATTCATGCTTCCCTTTTAATAGGGGCCTTAGGGCGATCTGCATTTCTCTGCAGTGCCTGCTGTTTTTGCTGCACAAACACCATGGTCCGCTGTGCTGGCATTTCAGAAACCCTACCCATAGATTTTGATGAACTTTGATGGCTATTGTACCTGCCAGCCTCCCACAATATGAATGAATGTAACTCTTCTCAGTTATTTGAAAGGTATGGGGTGAATTGGTAAGAGATGGTTCAGGTACTCATCTTAGTGTCCCCTACACTCACCCATGCAGCCTCCACCATGATAATGCCCACCCAACAATCAGTCTACTAAAGTACTTTGAGAATGCATGCCATCCAAATAGATTGAGAGAAAAGGATCTTTGCTTCTGCTGTAAACACTTAGTCGATGACCATAGTGAAAGACAACCAATTATATGAAAAATTAATGGGCGGCTATATAGACTAAGAGTAACATAGCTCACAAGTTACTTGGCAAGTTACTCAACCAGTATAGGTTTTGCATTCTGGTACCTTTGCCCTGCTTATCCCATTACAAATCAAGGACTTCAAGCACCAAAATGCTCAGAAAAACCCAAACCTGGATGTGCTATCTCTGCATGGAATTATGGAAACTGAAGCATTCTAGGCCACAGGATTTATTCTGGTGAGTAACTTGTTCTGAATGTACATATAGCATTTGCTACGTCCCTACAGATTGTTTGGCCACATTTGTCTTGCTCGTTAAATTAGATTGTCCCATCTCAGGATGCTGTGGACAGAGCCGTCTGGCTTCTTGTTCCCTGCCACCTTTGTGGATTAATGGATTTTTTTTACCCTGTTTTTCCGATTCTCCTGCTTTTTCTTTATTCACCTTCACCCATGCCTTCCTTTCCTTAATAACCCATCTTCTGCTTTGTGTGCTGAGTGTGAGATGAAATCTGAGTGCTTTACAATAAAAAACTTGGTTGATACACGTTTCTTTCTTTTTTAATTTTCTTGACCAAGTCCTGCTTTTCCTACTAACTGTGTCCCTGTTTCTCCACCCTCCTGGTCACCCGCAAAGCCTGACGTGACCCCAGAGGTAGAGGAGGATGATGATGAGGATGCAGACGATGTTGAGTTCACTTTGCCCTCAGACATGGAAGACGATTACGAGCCTGAGCTGCTCCTAATGCCGCCCAATCAGCTTGTTAACCAGCCCATTCTTGCCGCCGCCCAGGCCTTGCATCGGGAGGCAACCAAGTGGTCCAGCAAGGTACTCCTGGGCGTCCAGTGGTGCCCGGCTAGACGGAATGGCGACACGTTTGCATTGGCCCTGACCCTTGCTGGGTCTCATACGTCGTTGAGTGAATTCCCCCCCCAAAATTCAATTAATTTTAAGCTTGTCTGCACTTCATGTTAAGGACTGAGAGTGGCTTCACAAGTCTGTCAGCTCTGCCAATGCCATTTGTAAGCTTCATGCCATTTGTAAGCTTCATGTTGGTCACTTAAAGGAAAGCTTCTCGACTGCTATTGTACTTTTCTTCCAGGCCTGTGATGGCAGTCTCTTTCTTTGTTTGTTCCACATGTCCCACCCATGAGAGCCTTCAGGGGCCAGATTTCCAATGATTTCCCTTGGCTGTTCAGCCAGAGAATGACATATTAAAATGGGTGTGGGTGTGTGTTATGCTTGTTGAGCGTTAACTGAGCACTGGGCATGGCTTGGAATGGCTTTGAAGGGAAGAGTGTCTGCTGGTGCCTTTCTCGTGAACAGCTCGCAAATTCTGTTAAGGTTTTCTTATATGATTTTGTACGCTCATATCCTCGCTACATTATGTGATATTGAGCTAAGGCTTTTTTGAAGGACGTGCACCTCTCAGCTTCTGGTGTTGTCAGAGTTTAGAAGTCAAAGAACAGTCAGATGTGGAGGGGCAGACGCAAAACTATGACTAACCTTGATGGTTCAATCACCCAGTGGTGCAGCAGTTTTCTGTTAAATGCCCTATGATCAATTGAAAAACCTCTTTAGTGTTTATTTGGATCACTTGCTATTTGAAATCTGCAAATGTTTATCTTCACAGTCACCATTTAAAAATAGAGTTTAACATTTTTCATTTAAAAAAAGAAATGTTCCTAATTTTCTATATGTATATGGGAAATTCTTATATGTTCAGCACTCTGTACCCTATTTATATATTTCTTATATGTAATGCGTATGTGGCCCATCCTGCATCAGAGTTCTTTATTAGAAGCAGGTGGAGCCAGGGGCTCCTCACAATTAATAGGTCATTCAGTTCCTTGGTAACATCATGTTTCAGCTACCAGCAGTCGAGATTGGTAACCGGGTTACGGGAACATCTAACTGAGAGTGGACGCAAGACATCAAAGAGATCAGTTTAGAGGCAGGACTGAAAGAAAGAGAATTATAAGTGTGTGCAGCATGGAACAGTCAACAGGTGTGACGTGAACAGATAGTTGAGTAGAAGAACCAGCAAGTAAAAAGTTACTAAGGGTGGTCCAAAGTAGGGGCAAGAGAGAGTCAAGAGAACTGAATTACAGTTTAGCGTTCTCATTGTGTTTGTGAAAGAGAAAAGCTTTAAGCTGCTTACGGACTGAGAGCTGAGTTGATTGGGTCTTTAAAGTCACAGAAGTGGCCATGATACCGAAGGACTGGGAAAAGCACCTGTTTTGTTGAGACATCAGGAGGCTTCAGTCTAGCCTTAAGGTGTCTTTGCTTTTACGTTTCGTATTCTCAGAAGATTTTCAGCATCTCAGTGGGATAGAGGCACAGAACAGTAAACCTCATTGTATGAGGGGAAGCCTATTTTGGACTGTGCTCTGGACCACAAGGACAGCCAACCAAGTACCTTTAAAATGAATGTAATGTGATCATAGCATTTGTACAACTGTTAGTCTTGTTGCAGATGAAGAGTTGCGTAAAGAGGGTGTGGTGATATCCTGCTAAGACTTGCTGTCTAACAACATTCATTGAGCACCCACCACGCAAATGAGCCATTGGCACTGGTCTAGATGCTGCCTAGCCAAGCAGGCTGGTCTTCAACATTTGCTTGAAGCTAGACAGAGAAATTGAGAACCGTATGCCCGTGGGCAAAGGCGTTCCAGATAACCATGGCTGGACTGAAAAGGAGCAGCTTTGGTGGCGAGTTTATTCCTGGGAACTTTAGGTAAAGCTTTGTCCTAACTACGATCATTCTTAGCAGGTCAGTAAAAACAGAATTTATATTCCAAGTGAGGTGGGGCTGATAGGTGCAAACATCTGCATGTTAGATAGGCAAACTGAAAACCTATAATTCCGCAATAGGGAACACATGAAATTACCTACATGCTATAAAGCTGAAGCCCATAATAGCTCTTTTAGCACCATTCTGAGGCCTCTGAAATTGTTTAAACAGGGACATTGGGTGGCATCATTAAATGGTGATTTGCAGCATATGCTGCAGTAGAACACATGCTGTGCACGTTCCTGCCACTTAATATTAAGTCGGACATTGCAAGTTGTTTTTCTTCAAAGTCGAGGTTTCAGTTTTGAGGTGACTCTTGATGCATCCCCCCAAACCACAATACACCAGGACATAGCCTTCACATTAGATTGACTTTTTTCCTTTTAATGGGTTCAGACGAATCTGAGTTTGAAGCGCTGCAGGACAGGTGCACTGCAGAATTGCATTTTCAGCGTCGACATACCAGAATGTCTACAGACAACTCACAAAGGCATCATTGCCAATAAAGACTATATAGTAAACCTCAAAGGCATCTTACTGTTGAATACTTCTTGACCAAACTCTTTGGTGCCAGATCATATGACAGTGATTCATATGATGGAGAGGTATGAAGAATACCTTTTAAATTCTATTCTGTAAGAAATTGGATTGTTAATTGCGAAAGGGGTGAGTCCTTAACAAGTAATGAGTCCACAAACCTCTCTTTACCCATTAGTAGCCCATTGTAGTACCCGACTCTTTCAGGGTAGAGAAGCAGAGCAGACTGAGGCATACTCAGGGGAGGTGATGTGCTAGTATCCCAGCTCTCTATTACGCAGAAATACTACTAAAAAAATAAATTTCCATTCCGTGCTTTCTCTTTTAAAACTGCAAAATACTTTTATTACGCACACACTACTATATACTATCCATTAAGTTGCAAATATGTACAGTCGGTTAGATGGATATATGTTTGGTGACACCCTCTGCTCACGGTGGATCATGAACCCTATAACCATACCCCCCACCTATACTAGATGCAACATCACAATAAAAGAAGTGTTGTTATAAATAAGGCAGGCCTTCTAGTTTTTGTCGGGGTGTCACTAGATCAGTAAAAGGATCAATATTATACAACTCAACATTGTAACACCATTGATATCAATAAGGACAGTACCAATAAGAATTGCACATTACAATGCACCATTGAAGTCACTGGGGATAATACTAGTATACAGTGGCATTCATTACAATGTGAAACCATGCACTGATCATCAATTTTTTCAATAAAGCATTAATTTCAGAAATAGGTCTATAATATTTCTCCTTCTTTTATGGGGCCCAAATGTAGCCTTAGGGCCAGCCATTAAAAGCCCCTGCCCTTCCAAGTCCAGGTGCTAAAGAACAGGTTTAGAGAGACCTTGAAAGTGAAGTAAAACCTCTCTCAGAAGCATAAATATATCCCCCCAGAGACTTAGGGTAAATTTTGGGGTCAATCTGGGGACTCGGGGGAGGGATGGAGCTGCTGCACCTCCTGTAGCCCCTATAACACATTTGAAAAATGTTTGTGGTGCTCTTGCCCATTTTGGGGCACCACAGAAGCAGGCAGGTATGGAAAGTACCCCCACAAGGATTTCTGGGGTGTTTCATGGCCCAGCAGTATGAGCATTTGATAAGCGCCTTTTAGGTAAGTGGCTTTCCACCACAGTCCAGTTAACTTTTATTCCTGGGTGCCCTGATCCCAGTGGGGGCACCCACACCCTTGTATTAACTAGAGGACTGTGGGAGAGCCACAAGGCTCTTGCAGTCCCAGCCAGCTTCCCTTAAGAGTGCACACCTCCTGTCCGGTGCACCAGAGCCTGCACATCTCTAGACCCACTCCCTCCTGGTGGTTGAAGTTTTTCTTCTGCTCCCGCCCACAGGCAGGATTCCTGCACTTACCCTTCCCAAGAGGAGGAGCACAAGCAGGAAGATGGGGCCAGCATACCATGCCTTTCCCAAATACGAGTTGGGCAACACGCCCAGCCATGAAACAGCCTCTTCTATCCCAGGGGTTGGTGTTACCTAGACCTTAACATGCATGCATCGGGCTTCATGGTTGTGGGCCCTTGGGCCAACGTTTGTACAGAGAGTTAGTCCCAGGCGTGCCCTCCCTATAAATAAAATAGGCTGAGAGGGCACCTACACATAGGGACTTGGCCTCCCCTGGGAATTTAGAATTAGTTGGCAGATCCTCTTGCGCTTTATTCTCTGTTTGGTCCTCCTGCAGAACTGAGCTTTAAAGGTTGATATCTCTGACCTCGTAGTGCCATCCAGGTTGATCTGGGGTCATTTTGCTCCAGTGTGTCCAGCCTAGTCACCAGCAGCATTTTCCTCAGGCCTCAGTAAGGCACTTTTAGTGGTGAGATAAGTTCCCAGCGCCAGTCTGTGCTCCTGAGGCTCTCGTCTGTTTCTGCTTCTGCTTAGGGTGTGTCTTCCACAGCAAGCAAGCAGAATACCCACCCTGTCACACTTCCCAGGCCCCAGGGCTGTCTTGCAGGACACCTGTGTGTCAGCAGTGGAGTTGAGGTCCAGTCCATAGAATGTCCAGCGGGAACACCCCAGAGTTCGCCAGCAGTTCCATTCACCCAACTGCTTCTCATAGGGCAGAGGGAGGCCAGCACCACTGGCTCTGGATAGACCAATCCTAGGCCTGAGAGTCAGCTGGAATCAAAGTGCATCCTTGCAGGGCATCAAGGGGGTTCTCCTTCCAGCTAGACGTCTGTTTGCCATTGTCGTTGCGAGGTCCAGTGACTTCATTTGTCTCTCCCTTGTGCAGGGAGTTTTAAGTGGGGGTGTAACGTTCTGGAAAGCCAGGCACTCCTGTTTAATCTTCTGATGTCATGTCTGATCAGCACTGTTCACTTGCCCCAACTGTCCTGTACAACATTTTAGGACAATCCAATATGGTGACTTTAAGTTGTCTCTGGATAGAGCTTTTCTTAAGAGCCTCCGCTCTGACCATAGCAGACACAGCCGCCTGTTCCCTTCCCAACAAAACTTCAAAGGCAAGCCCCCTCCTAGGTTGTCTCCAGAGATTTGGTCCTGCACCTTTCTTTCATTGGGCCTGGGCTGTCCCAGACCAGGTGCTGTGTGTCAAGCTAATTAACTGATGCAGATTCCCTCCCGACCTCTTCCTTTCCCAGGATATGGGTCAATTACTGTTAATTGCTTTTATGTGTTGGGAGCCCTTTGATCCTCCTGTCAGGAAGTAGAGTAATTATCTTGGCCTTATAAGGGTTGGGGAGGGTCAAAGGCTTGGAACTGGATACAAGCTGAGCCAGGGAAATATGACAGTTCTTGAAGTGTCATATTGAGTGTAGATATGATATTAGGGACCGCAAATCTACACTCTGGTGCATGTTTTTTCTTAGATTGGTACCTTGCGGGATGCTGCAGGCCTTAGTGGAGCGAAATTGTACATTTCACCTGTAGTGTGTAATACAGTGTAAACATCACAGACATTCAGTAGGCACAACAGACCTACACTCTGAATGCCCACCTTCATTTTAAGACATACTCCTGGTCAGTGTGAATCTCTGAAGAGGCCCTTTTTTGACAGGCTACCCGTGCACAGATACCAGGATGTGCAAGATCTTCGTCTGACACATGCAGCCCACTCATGTGTTTGCGTGTAACTAGACCAGAGCCTCTTAGCTGTGCAGCAGCGGCCTTTTCTCAAAAGGTGTACACTGGGGGTTAGCACTGTGTCCATTTACCATGAATTTACTGTGAGGCTCAGGTACTGAGACTCACTCACTGTAAAAGGCCAAAAACAGGCACTCAAAAGAAACAATTCTAGGGGGAATCAGGGGAAGGATCCCACTATGCAACATGGTCACTTGCAATAGTATGTTCTTGTGGTTGGATACAATTCAAGTCTGCAACCTCTGTGTCCCGAGAGACTACTAAGATGCGTCCTATGCAACCTCTCAGTCCTTTCTGTGTTTATTAAAAAAACAATATCTAACACTGAAGAGGGAGACTGTGGGTGCATCTCCATGGTTCTCTTATGCAAGCATTCGCACATGGCATCAAAGACCCTGATTGAATTTACTTTGATATTAATTGGGGTACCCTGGGTCCCAAAATATGTCTCTTCCACGAACTCTTGTGGGCAATTTTTCTCAGGGCCCTTAATTAAACCCACGACAAACCTTCTTTTTCGCAGGCATCACATTTAGAGGATTTACCTTGCAGACCAAGACCTAGAACAGAAACTTTCCTGCAGGGCCCGGAACAGTATCAAGCCCTGAACCACCTCTGAAGAGGCCACCTACTTCTCCACAAGCTTTCTTGGCTACAAAAGTCTACCTCGACTCTAGAAAAGCATCAAGACCCTGTGCTTGAACTATGATGGCAATACCATCCAGCCTGCCTCAGAAGTCAAGATTGACTCTGAAGTCGACCCCACAACCAGCATCAGCCTCCACACTGAGCTAAGCAGCACAAGAAGAAGACAAAGGTGAGCAACTGGGTGCAAGACAGAGAAGGATCTGTATATACCTAGTCTCAAATCACATTTTAGCAAGACTACCCTCAATTGGACCTCTTTCAGATGGTCAGCCCCACATCAAGAAATGCCTTATAACTTTCAGAAGTGCTCAGGACGTATCCTGATCCCAAAAAGACCAGTCCTAGGAAGCCCACACTGCCACCTACGCAGTCACCTGCACAGTCCTTCCCAACCACACTCTGTTTGTGGAAATTCAGGTCATGTTGCTGCAAATCAGCCAGAGCCCTCTGAAGAACTAAAACTTACAGATGACTGAGACAGCGCATGACCTGATTATAATATTAATCCCCAAGATGACACATCTTGGGAGCTGTACTCCATCAAGCAATCACCACCAAATGATACCACTGCGTGCCATGCAGTTCAGCGTGCAGCGCATTATCACAAAGTTGAGCTTCATGTAGTACAGGAAGAGGATAACTTCCTCATTAAGACACTGTCAAAATCAGATCAGCCTGCACAATTTCTGCCAATGCTAGAGAGCATGCAAAAAGTGCTTGGCTAGACACTCATCAAAGACCCCATCAAATCAGTCAAGAAAAAGTACAAAGGAGTACTTGAAAATCCTAACTTTATCAGATGTCAAGTTACACCAGATTTGCTTGTAGTACATACGCTATGTAAGAGGGCTTCCGTGCAGTGCTCAGGGGATACCTTTACAACTTGAAAGGAAGCAAGGGGATACCTTTACAACTTGAAAGGAATCAATTCTTCTGGCAAACAGGTAGCTCCGAGTGTTGCCTGACAGTGGCACAAAGCCAACTCTTATTCTTTTATCCAGAGATGGCTTATACCACTGGGAGATGGAGCAGTTAGTTAAGCACCTTTTCGAACCTTGCATTAAACTCAGAAAGATACTGGTGCAGGAACGTAAATTACCTCAAACACCAACATCAGATGTGTTCTAGATGCAGTTGACACTGCCTCTAGGGAAACCAACAATAGCATTCTCCTCTAATGTCATAACTGGTTGTAAGTATCTGGTGCTCAAATACTCCTTAGTGTGCCTTTCCACGGAGAATACCTTTCCAGTCCAGAGGTGAACTGCATGCTGGAAAAGATTAAAAAAGGATGTGGACACAACAGAGGCAAAGGGGCACTCCAGGTGTATTGTATGAAGGCAGGTTTTCACAGGGAACAAGCACTTGTTGGAGCAATGTAAGCAGCTACCCCTACGTCATATGTACCAGTTGCAATAGACATTTCATGGGGGTCGGTCATCCAAGAAGTACTCTACAGATAGCTTCCAGGGCACCAACCTCCAAGTCTGGAGGTGCCCAAAGCAAGGGCACTTCTGTCTCCAAAAAGTGACTTTCTACTCATTTCCCTCAACCACTCAACATCTACAGGGGTGCCTGAGGTAATAATTTCCAGAGAAGGAGAATGATACTCCCCATCGTTGCTCATTGCCATTGCCTGGAGTTTCATACCATACCACACCACTCCCTATTCCACCACGGTGTCGTGACAGCAAAGATCACCAAAGGCTGGTACAAGAAGTGCACACATTGCTTTAAAAAGCACCACTCTATAGTTTCTCATCCTTAGGAAAGAACAGGACGGTGCAGCCTATACTCTACCTCTGATATCAGAGCACTTCAAGATAACAGCTTTTCAAAACGTCATTCCGCTCCTTCGTGTCAAGGACTGCATGCCCTAGAGCGTAATTTTTTTTTAAGTGCCATGGCCCAAAATGTTTCTAAGGAGTCCACTGCATCTGGTGCTGCCCCCGCTCCTGCCACTGCTGTCAAATACGACTGATATCAGTAACTATCTGCTAGTTTTTAAAAATATAATAAATTGGCAATAAGGAATAGTGCTTAAAAAAAGCCCCTCCAAGTGGTGAATAAATATGTGCCAGTATTTAGAAAATGTGCTGGTACTAAGCACCGGCAAAGACAGGTACAAATTAAGCACTCATGGTAACTTTCTATTGCAAGAACCTTGGCTCTGCATTCACCCAGCACATAACCAGTACATCAGGCTTGTGGTAAGCTGAATTCATTGTTAGTTTGAAGTGCTGCCTTTTGGGTCACACCCTCAAGTCTTTCCGTACTGGAACAACTGACTGGTAAAGAGCAACAGCCAAGCACAGCACCTCACTCACACTCAGCAAGCCATCTCATTCCCCCATACATTGGACCTCACTGCCAAGAAAAAAAAATCCTACTTTTGCCCCCAACAAACACAACTGTTCTTGGGAGCCAAACTCAATACAGCTACAGGCAAACCTTCCTCCCCCAACACCTGAGGGATGCCCATTTTTTTCCAATAGTACTTCCATTGCCTGGGAACCTTCAGTGGTAGACTTCTTTGCTATACTCTACAATGTAAAACACCAAAGCTTCATCCAGGAACCCAAACCCAAAGTCCACGGGCCATGCTGTACAGATGAACTAATCAGGGATATTTTCATCCATTATTGCTCATTCATTATGTAGTGAGAAAAATGCACCAGTCTCCAGTAAGCTCATCCTAATAGCACTAGCCTGGGCAAGGCAATCAAGGTAAATGCTATTTCTAGACATATCCATACATCCACACAGAAAGCTGCCCCTGAGTGCAACCCTCTTTAGATAGCATCAAGGTTGGCTAAACCAGTCCAGCCTCAGTGCATTGAATTATGTAATTTGACACCTTTAGTCTTAGAAGTTGGGTACATGGAGCTCCCAGAAGAGTGCTTGCAGATGATTAAGTAAGCCTGAAAGCCCACTACAAGTACTTGCTATGCAGCCAAATGGAAACGATTTAAGCAACCCTTTCAGGCCTCAGTATAAGGTATCATTTTTTACTTCCTTTGCCTGCTATGGCAGGACTAGCCTACTCTTCCATAAAGGTACACTTTGCCACCATAGCTGCTTACCTGCAAAATAAAGAACATGAGTCGATCTTCAAGATAACTGTTGTTAAAGCTTTTTTGAAAATCCTGAAAATGGTGATTCCTTCTAATAAAACACCAGTCACTTTATGGAACCTCAAAACTGTTATGTGGCTGGCTCGTGCCTTACACTCTTGTCCAGTGCAGTTCCTTTCATGGAAGTTAGCGTCCGTCGCTGCAATCCTTTTCCTCCCTAGAGTTTATGAAGTGCAAGCCCTAACTGTAAACATGTCATTTATTCCTGTGCACCGGAATGAACCCAATTTTCCTGCTAAGGTCATCTCCCATTTTCTGTCAACCAAACTATTGGTTTGGCAAGATTTTTTTTCCCCAATCTCAGTCAATTGCACAAAAGTGTTAAGAGCTTTTTATGTACTACATTTATAGCACTAAATCCTTAATGAAGACCTAGCAGCTCTTTATAGCTCATGGCCTGCCTTGCCATGAGAAACACATTTTCAAAGGAGTTCTTGTCAGATGTATTCAAGTTTGGTATCCCAACACCACTTGCAAAAAGGGAACCACTATGGCATTCCAAGCAAACATTACACTTGCAAATATCTACATATCTGCAACCGGTCTATCATCAACACTTTTACCAAACTTAATTATGTGGACATTCATGCCTAAAAAATAGCATAAGTTGTGAAAACTGCCCTTAAAACCACGTTACATACATCTGCTCTATCATCCAAGCCAACCCTTTATGGAAAACCAGACTCCTTTTCAGTCTATCTGAGCATGTGATCTACAGCACACATGCTGCAAACAGAAAGTGTTACTTACCTGTAACAATCGCTTTGCAGTTAGTGCTGTAGATTGTTTCCTCTCTAATTTCCTTGCACATGAGACCACAGTCTGACATTTTTATCAGTTCTTAATCTTTAAATACAAATTTTACAAACCTGTCCACATAAACTTTCCTTCTCCATTTCTCTAAATTTACTTACTCTCAACTCGATGAGAAAACAGAAATCTCAAAACCGAAACCTCTAATTCGCAGGAGACTAACTTGCAATGCCCACTCCCAAGAGTAGAGGACCGGACTCTGCAGACCATGTGATCTAGAGCACTCCAAGCCACTAACCAGTTGTTACAAGTAACATGTCCTTACAAGGCATGTTCCTACAGTCAGTGCACAATATGACCTTAGCTAGAATGGCAGAAGCTAAGCCACTGTAGGAAGGGGTTGTAAGGTATTTCATATTTTTGAAACTATGATTGTGGAAGTCGACTGCTTTAACTTGGTAGTTGATTAATACGTTTGATGTAGGTGTGAGAGACGTAATGATTTTGCCTTTGTAGTAAAGAAGATGTTGGACTTCTATGTGACAATAAAGAAAACAGTCTAGGATTTGTCAGTCCCTTTCTTGTTGCACCATGCTATGGGGTACAGGCTCCATGGGACCCTATAAACAGCGCAGTGTAGTCAGACATGTCTGTGACAGAAGACTCTTGAAAATATATAATTAAGTAAAAAAATACTTGCTGGTCCTGGATACCGTGTAATTGTTTCATAATGATAAACCAAACAGGTCATCAAGCCTAGGACTGATTTTTAAACATTTGAGTTGCCATGCTAAATGGATAGTTTACCGGTAAACTACTTCAAAAAGCAAAAGACCTGAATTGTTGTTTGCTAACCTTCTTGGTGCCAGTATGAAGCCTTCACTCCTGCTATTGAACTATCACTTTCAGAAGGAAAAGAGTGTCCTCTAAATGTTTTAACCTAGGCTGCTGTTGATGGTCTCCATGGAAGTGACCTTGGTAGTACTTTATTCGCACCACAGACTAAATAAAGACTGCTGGAGTGAAAAGTAGTTTATGACCAGAATAAGCTGACACGAGCTTTAGAATCAAGTGCACAAAGAAAAGATCAATTCGAAGTTGAATTGCCCCTTTTCTGTAGAGCCATTAATGTTAAAGACTGGTATGACTTTTTCAAGCAGTGAAATGTGGAATGTTAGTAAAGCAAGATCTTACTTTTCAATGGTATGTCATCTAGAACAGTCGCAAGATGGAAGAAGTTGGATGCCAATTAATTAGGCTATGTCACTGGTGGAGCAAAGTTCCTACATAACTTTTGAGACCCTGACAGAGCAGTTCCTTTCCAAACTGCAGAAGATCAATAATTGAAGCAATTGATGGATTAACTTGACACTAACCTTGTAAAGTTTGCCATTGCTTGACAAATGTGTATTAATTGAATTTGGCCACCTGTTCGTACAAACTAGTGCAGTGGTTTCTCTGAATAGCATTTTTCCCAGTGGTAAAGAGACCATTAAATTATGGTACTATCTAACTTACCAATTGACTGGTGTGCATTTTTTAATTCGTTTTCTTGTGTTGTTGCAAGTTATGAAAAATATGACAACAAAAAACTGCAAAAATGTGATGTGCTTTGCAGTTTACTATTTGAAGTATCACAGTCTAGTTATTTCTAGGTGAGAAAAAAGGATGGAAGCCTTTACCCCATGTTAGATTTTTGTAACCTAAATTGATTTCCTTTGGAAGGATACACATTTAAAATGCTCACAAGTCCTGTCTGTCCTGGATCCAGGAGACTGGATGGTAGCCTTGGATTTGCAGGGCACTTATTTCCACCTTTGCATCCTGAAGTGCCACAAGTGTTACCTGCGGTTTCAGGTAAACCAATAGCATTTCAGTTATCAATGTTTCCTTGTGATGGTGGTAATTGCAGTCCATTTGTGGATGTTGGTAATACCAGTCTTCCCATACCTGAGCGACTGGTTGGGCTGTTACATGAAAGTTCCAAAGTCACACCTTACTCCTTCACTGCAGCTCCCCTTCATCTGAGCCATCCTGGATACAGTGCTTTTTCAAGCCTTTCCTCTGCTTCAACTAGTCCAGGACATTCTGTCTATGATCGCAGTGTTCCAACCTTTGACCTAAATCTCAGTAAGACTGGATCTGAGGCTTCCTGGCCTCCTGCACCCTGCTTGTGGACCACGCAGGGTGGCTGGCACCATCTCTGCAGTGGGATCTGAAGTCCAAGTGGGCCCTGCACCAAGGGAACATTTGGGATTCCATCAAGGAGTCAGAAGAGACGGCAAAATACCTGCAGTGGTGAATGCTCTGCTGTAATTGGACTGGCGGCAGATCCCTCTCCCTACCCCTCCCAGAGCTCATAATCGTGACAGATGCATTGTGACTTGGTTGGGGAGGTCATCTGGTAAAGGTGGAGATCAGAGGACTCTGGTCTCCGGCAGAGACCCAGCTCCATATCAGCTTGTTCGAATTGCAGGTGATTCATTCGGCAGTGAAAGGCATTCCTTCCGAACATCATGAGGCAATGAGTACAGGTGCCGCCATATGGTGCTGCAACAAACAGGGCAGTATGGGGTTGTGGATCCTGTGGTAGGAGGCTCTAAGTCAGTGGGAGTGTCTGAACACTCTGGGCATCTCTCTGATCCCCCAAAACCTGGCAGGATCATTAAACACCATGGCAGACAAATACCGCGGAAACGGAAGCTGCCTTGTGAATTACGAATGGCAATTACACTCAGATGTGTCACAGTGCCTTCTTTTTACTTGTAGAGTTACTGAGGAGAATCTCCCTGGGAGCCGTCATCTGCCTAGACTGACGCTTGGGACTCCTGTACACCTTTCTGTCACTACTTCTCCTGCCTAAAGTATTGAAAACGATCAAAAAAGACCAGGATCAAGTCATCCTGGTGTCTCCGGATTGGGGTACCTGACCGTCCGGCATTGGCATATGTCCTCCGATTTGGCTGCTGCTTGGGAGGACTCCTGTTGCAACAGCAGGGCTGGGTCTTGCACCAAGGCTGCCCAACCTACACCTCCATGCATTGAGAATTAACAGCTTAATGGCTTTATCTTCCTCCTGAAGTTGTTAATGTCATCCTGGTAGTCAGGTGTCCTTCCACCACGCTGTACATACAGGACAGTTGGGGAGATCTGTTGTCTGGTGTTCCTTCCATGACATTCAGCTTTTACAAGAAAAGTTGTCTTACTTTTTGATGTTTTGTCTATCTCTAACCAAGCAAAGCATTGCTGTGGCGGCAGCGTAGGGTTATTTTTTGGCCCTTTAAGACTTCCTGTAGCTAACTGATCCCCCACCACTTTTCAAATCACCAATTGTAATGCGTTTCTTGAAGGGACTGTTCTAAATGTTCCAGCCAACCCCTTTTGAAATGTCTCATTTGGTTCCCACCTACTTGATGTACACTCTTTGAACCTGTGCACAGCTGTCCTATAAGCCTTTTGACCATGAAAACTGTGTTCCTCACCAATTCACCTCTGCATGACAGGTGATTGAACTTCAGGCCTTGTCCTTTCCAGTAACTGTACACATCTTTCTTTGCAGGCAAATTGGTCCTCCAGACAAAAGTGGCTTTCTTCCCAAAGGTAGTCACGCCCTTCCACATAGGGCAGTCCATCACTTTGCCGTCTTTCTATGCTCCACCTCATCTTCCCAAGGAACACCTTTACCATCTTGATACTAATAAGGCCCTCAGTTTTATATTGATTTGACCAGAGACCATTAATTAGACAATCACCCTTATTTTGGCTTCTCTGGAACCAAAAATGGGAATGCTTTTAAAAAAAGACCCATCTCCCGGTGGATTGTATTAAGCCTAAAGATCTGATAGTGACTAATTAAGAAGAAGCCCCCAGAAGGCTTGCACACTCATTTCACCATAGCAAAGCTTACTACTACTGTGCTGGCATGTAATATGCCAGTCTTGGATATCTACCAGACTGCTACGTGGGCATTCTGCCACACATTCATGAAGTACTATTGCGTGGACACCCAGGTCTGGCAGGGTGGGCACTTTGTTTGATCTGTCCTGAGTTATTCCACAGACCCACCACCTGGAGAGGCACTGTTTTTGTAGCCATTAAAAAGGTAAGGAATCTGCAGCTAGGAGTCTCTATTAGAAGAGCAAGTTACTTCCCTCTGTAAATGTTTTTTATGGTATAGACTCTAAACTGGAAATTCTTTACCAACCCATCCTTCTCCCCATTCTCTGAAACGGTCTCATACAGTCCATTAAAACACTTCCAGAATCAAACTTCTGCTCACTGGCACATTCTGATTTATTTGAGCTCTGCATTTGATGGCACAGACAAAGATTAGAAAGCGGTGGTACACATATAAGGACCCTGATGTCAAATCGAAGATGAGGCGGACTTGACGCAGAGCCACACAACGCCACCTACCTTTGCACGAGTGAGTTGCCATGAAGATCTTCCTGATCCAGTGTGGCGGCTGGGCAAATTCACACGATAAGGAATCTTCAGTTAGTCTCTATCAGAAAAGGCATTACCAGAGGTAAGTAACGTGTTCTTGTAAACAAAAGTCAGCATATTCATTAAGATTAAAAGTAAATGGAATCGGAATTCATGTTGAACATAATGGTGTGTCTAAACAAGGCTTCTATATTATTTCAGTAGACTGTGCTGCGTCCTAACACTGCCCAAAAAACTAATGGTATTCCCTGACTTCCGCAGACATTCTTCCTGGTGTGGGGCACTAACCCCAGGTTGAGCACGAATAGCATGTTTCAGTTGTTTGCCCTTGTATGAGTTTTGCAGTTTTTTCCACTAACCTTTCACTTGGTTAATTGAAATGACACATAAAGCAGAGTGAGCATGTTTGTCTTGAGTAACTGCTAGTCTAATCGCACATGTTCTTGTTTCCTTGAACGGGGTGCAAGAGTTTGTTGAGACAGATTGTCATGTGTTGGATTTTTTCCGTTTGTCCTTCTCATGTGTGAACTCAATGGCTGGGTTATTTGTAAGTGTGGCAGAAGTGCAGTGGGTCCTGTCCCAGGAAGTTCTTGCCCTCCCTGCTCGGTGGTTTCTATGGCCCAGACTACCCACGGATATATTTGCACCCTTAAGCCGTCTGTATAGAAGTACAACCATTCATCACTTGATTTCCTGCAGGATAATTCCCTAAATTAGGCTCCTTTCTGCATATTGGATTGGGAATAATGACGTTTTTTTAATTACCACCACTGCTGAATGTCTTCCTGCGGTCTTCTGAGGAGGTACTGAACTTTCTTTGAACTTTTAACAATGTCCTATTGGAAGTCAAGGAACTAGTGACTGCCAACCGCCACACATACTCACCCTAAAAAAGGACCCCAATAATCTGCACGTCTTCATTCACATCTAGCGTTTTGAGCTGGTTGAATCAGGACTCTCCATTAAACATTCCCCTGCAAAGAACGTCCTTGTCCACGGAATCCTCTGCACTTCACCTCTATTGTCACTGGTATCACTTGCTGTCTTTCTAGGAAAGGGGATTTCTGTTGGTGTCCGTGACTTTCTTGCCTTCATTCACATGGTTCGTTCATGGGATATGAAGCGTGCATCTGTGTCTGTGTTGGGAGATCTGCCCTGTCTCTTTCCATCCTTCTACCTACTGCCTAGTAAGGACTTTACAAGTCGATCTGCTTGCACTTGTCAGGCTGCCCTTTGCCTCCTGGGCGGAAGATATTGTCATGCCCTGCCCTGCCTTAGAACAGCACAGCCAAATGTTAGCAAATATTTAAGAATTTTTGTTGTTAGGACACTTCCCTGAAAAGAATGGTGGTGTGGTCCCTGTGCAGTCCTCTGCATTAAAGCAATTTTTATTATGCAAGCATTCCCAAGTATGAACATAAATCCAGCACATCCTTTTTGGTGAAAAGAATTGATTATATAAGGATAGTCCGCAGATAAGAACTTCACATCATACCACTCACGTGTCCCTCACTGTAGAAGTATTTTTTTTTTTTAACAAAATCTGTTGAGTAAATGCCTCCAAAGTTCACCCTGGTTCTTTGAAAGAAGGATGTTCCCCTCACCAAAATACCTCCAATTATCCATTTTCCCCTTGTTTTGAAGGTAATTTTATTTTACAACAGCATTTCCTTACCATTACTTGGGGAGGAAGCTTGTTCCCTAGTCTGCTGCACTCGCTCTCCCCAGCCTGTCACCCTTTCTTGGTTGAAGAGTAGTGTGACCTGAAAACGATAACCTTTGTAGAACAAGAGGAAAACAAAACTGACTTCAGAGACCAAATTTGCTGTGCTGACCTAAAAAAATAGCCGAGATATTGTGTGTTTTCCGATCCCTTGACCTACAAATATGTTGTGGAAAGATTCTCAGTTTATAGTTTCATCTTCAAATAAAGTTCATATCCCATTAGAAGTCTGGAAAACCAGGGACTCAAACCTAAAAATTGTTTGCGAGCAACAGTTTGGTCCCAGGGTGTAAAGCAACTATACTTTTGGGGACAGAATTTCTCCTCTCCTTGTGTGTTTTATATCCATAATTTTTTGTTTTTTGTCCCCAAATTCCAGGATCAAGAATTCTTTCCTTAGCGGTTTTCACTACTGGAACAATTTGGATTTGCTTGAAATTTCAGTGATGTTACTTATGGCTATTCCTCTTCCCCGCCAGGGTAACGACATCATTGCAGCAGCAAAACGAATGGCACTGCTGATGGCAGAAATGTCGCGCCTGGTCAGGGGGGTGAGTGGGAACAAACGTGCCCTGATCCAGTGTGCTAAGGACATTGCCAAGGCTTCGGATGAGGTCACACGTCTTGCCAAGGAGGTTGCTAAGCAGTGCACAGACAAGCGGATCCGGACCAATCTGCTCCAGGTGAGGTGCTGGAAATGTAGGATGGCATTATTATGCAGAAGGGAGTGTGTGTGGGGTTGAGGGTGAGTCATTCCTCGGCAAACTAAAAGTAGTGTTTATTTTCACTATATGATTGTAAATTAAGGCTCATTAAAATGTTTTGTTTGAGACGTGTGGCTGTAGATACACATGCTTTGCATACTCCTGCCATCTAGTGTTGGATCTGGATGTGTGCAGTTTTTTTTTTTCGGTTTTTTTTATTAAAGAAATTATTTAGAGTCACGAGGTAGAGTCACGCTCCCTTCTTGGTGATACTGCACATGGGCATAAACTTCATTGTTAGTTGTTTTCTCTCCGTCGTCGAATTTGGACATATATGCTTATGCTCAGAGTCAACACCATCATCGGATTTCTTCCAGTTCTATTCTGTCTACCGTTGTTATTGTTATTGATCACTTTTTCTCCTCTCTTCGCATCGAGCCACAGCTGCCCGTCGAAAGCCTCGCCCTCTGGGGCCTTCCATCTCCGGTTCCATTTTCCAAACGATACCTACCTGGTGATGGAACAAACACCTTTTCACTTCTTTTGCGGTGCCACGCAAAGTACCCTGGACCGACTCCCACCAGGTCTCTAACCTGTGTCTCTTTGGACCACAGGTAGGCAGATTGTGAGGCCTGTCGAGCAATCAGCTAGAAGAAAACTCTCTGTGATTGTCAAGCACTCTGCCTCGCGTTGCAGTGAAGGTCCACCTACAACACTCCAGACCTCTTTGGATAACAGGATGTTGAGCAGGAGCATCATTCAGAGGTTCCAGAGTTTGAGATCACCAACATATTCATAAAGTCTTGCGGAATGAGTATGCTCCCCCTGCCCTTCAGCCTCTTTTTGAGCCTACAAAAAAGACTCACTGCTCCAGATGAAGAGGGCCTTTGACCACCATTGCCTGTAGGCCATGGTCGGTACCGAAACACTATCTGAAGCTGAAAACCTCTACGGCTTGCAGGTCGGCACGACCATCTGCCTCAACAGCCTCTGCGCAGAACACAAATCCAGCTGTGACTGCTTAAACCATTGAAATCGATTCCGAAAAAGACGATCAAAAACACTGTAGAGCCTATTCTCCACAAGATGCAAGAAAAACTGAGCTATCTGCAACAGCAGATCCAGATTTAGCCGAACATTGGAAACATTGTGACCAAGCCACCATCTTCTCAGCGACAACCTTCCAAAAGGCAACTCTCCTTTCAAGAGACTTTGGATGTACCCATTCCATCCAAATGAAAAAAGTAATATAAGGCCACCAGCCTATTTGCCTCCACCTTCATTACCATCACCACCTCTACCAGACATGCCTTCTTCACCACAGTCTGATTTAAAGCCGTTCGATACCTCCTCTTACGGTTCACCTGCGGATGGCACTGGTCCTTCTGACACTCGAGATGATTCATTTCATGTCCCCCAAGAGCTGACCCCTGGGACTCGTATGGTGTTGAACCACCAGGGGACACTGACCCAGACCTGTACCCAGCACGCCCATCCCCTCCTGATGACTCAACCACATACCAGGACTTAATAGCGAGGGCAGCTAATTTTCATGGGGTACAACTTCAAAAGGAACCTCTAGAAGAGGATTTCTTATTTGAGACACTTCCTTCCACTCAAAAAGGCACACAGTATGTGCCTATGTTAAAAGGCATCCTCTGCCATTCAAAAGGCATCTTTATGGACCCTGTTATAGAGTATGCGTTATCACTCCCAGAGTTGATTAAAAAAAAATACGATGCCTCTCCCTCAGACCTCGTATACATACAAGGGGAAGTGCCACCTGAATCCCTTGTGGTCACCAGTGCTAGAAAAGGAGCTAATTCCAAAGCGTCGAGCGTCACCCCACCGCCTGACAAAGATACAAAAAAATTGACACAGATGGTAAACGAGTTGCTGCTCAGTCTGCAAACCAATGGTGCATCGCCAATTCCATGGGCCTGTTATCACGATACGACCATGCTAACTGGGATGAGATGGAGGAACTCCTTCAACATCGCTCAGATGAGCACAGGAAAAGGGGGCACAAATTAGTTGCTGAGGGCAAACTAATATAAAAAACATCAATTAGATGCACCCTTGACTCTGCTGACACAGCAGCTAGGAGTATTAATACTAGCGTACTCCTTAGACAGCACACATGGCTGCGTATTTCCGGGTTCAAGCCTGAAGTCCAGTAGAACATCCTCAATCTCCCATTTGACAAGGAACAACTTTTCGGCCTGCAAGTTGACAAGACACTAGAAAAATTTAAAGAAAGAAAAGACAAAAAAAAAAGGACACTGACAGTGACGTCCATGGAAGCCCTTCAGACCCCTACATCTAAGAGCCCCTTTCGCCACTCCAACTACAGCAGAGCCTCAGAAACCACCACTCCAGCAGCCTCCACCTCATACCAGAGTGGGCAGAGCCAGTACTCTCCCACAAAATCCTGCCATAGGGGCTCCTACAGAGGAAGTAACACCAAGGGTAGAGGCATAAATATGCATCCCCACGTGATGCTGCCACCATCGGCAAATTGTGACTTGCTTCCCTTTCCACCCAATCACACTACACCTACAAGGACACATACACAATGTTTTACCCATCTGGCAACAAAAAAACAGACCAGTGACTGTTGGATATTATCCAGCATGGTTATTGTCTGGAGCTTGTTACCAAATCTCCCAACATCCCACCTTACACTCATCGGCTCTCTGTAGAACATCAAGCACTACTCAAACAGGGGGTCAAAGTGTCCCTTCTCAAAGGTGCAATAGAACCTCTCCCTCCTCAACACCAGAGCCGAGGGGTATACTCTGTACACTTCCTCATACCCAAAAAGGACAGTTCACTACGACCAATCCTAGACCTGAGGCCCCTGAATGAATATATTCATTCAGAACATTTTCACATGGTCACTTTACAAGATGTGATTTCCCCTACTGCAACGGGGAGACTTTGTAACCATACGAGATCTCAAAGACACATATGTTCACATACCAATACATCCAGCCCATCACAAATATCTCAGGTTTATGGTGGATGGAAAGTAATATCAATTTAAAGTTCTACCATTCGGCGTGACTACTGCACCACGGGTCTTCACAATGTGTCAGCAGTAGTCACGGCCCATCTCTTCAGACAAGAAATACATGTTTTTCCCTACCTGGACGATTAGCTTATCAAAGCTGCACAACAGATCAACAGTCGCCAGTATACTCAAATAACAAAAGATCTGTTTCACAGCCTGGGATTCACAATAAATATTCCCAAAGCCCATTTACAGCCTCTACAAATACAGTCATATCTAGGAGCAGTTCTAAACACACAAATTAGGATAGCCTATCCCAGTTCAGTACAAATTCAAAATGTTCAGACCATAATAACTCACTTTCAACCAAATGAGCAGATAAGTGAAAACTGTAATGCTTCTTCTCAGGATGATGGCCTCCTATAGTATTGCTATTGTACTTCAAGCCCACATACATATGTGTCCATTGCAGGAATGTCTAGCTCACTGGTGGTCTCAGTCACAGGGTCAGTTGCAGGTAGACCTCCCAACTTAACACTCTCTGCAATGGTGGAATTACAACATGTTAAAGGGGCAGCCTCTTCTGGACAATGTCTTTGTGGACCTGCTAAGCAGAATGCAGTAACAAGTCCACGAATGGGAACTCAACCCACAAATCCTACTTCCATATTTCCACAGATTAGGGTTCCTTCAAATAGACCTTTTCCGAACCGCAGAAAACCCAAAATGCCCGAACTTTGCATCAGGGTTCCCACACCCACTATCCAAGGGCAACACACTATGGATGAATTGATCAGAGACGTTTGCCTTTGCTTTTCTTCCTTTCTTCCCCAGATCAAAAGCTCAGGGAGACTTCTCTCACAATGGTCCTAGTAGCTCCCACATGGGCTTGTCAGCCCTGGTTCACAACAATACTAGACCTCTTTGCAGTTTGCCACAAGAAGCTCCCCAACAGGCCAGACCTTCTCGCTCAGAACCATGGAGAATTCTCTGTAGTTCGCCACAAGAAGCTCCTCAACAGACCAGACTATGGAGAATTCAGGCACCCAGATCCTAAGACTCAACCTAGCAATTTGGCTCCTGAGGTCATAGAGTTGGTTGCCTTAACTTGCCTTCAGATTGTATGGTCATTGTTAAAGAAGTCTGTAGACCTACCAATAGAGCTTGCTATGTGGCAAAGTGGAAACGTTTTGTCTGCTACCTTCACTGAAAACAAATCAATCCTTTCACACCCACTGCACAAGCCATTGTTTGCTACCTGCTTCATTTACAAAAGGCCAGATTAGCATTCAGATCTATAAGATTACATCTCGCTGCAGTGGCTGCCTACTTACCAAATAGGCAACACCTTTCTTTGTTCAAGGTCCCAGTGATTAAAGCTTTCACGGAGGGGCTTGAACAAGTTATTCCACCACAGGTTCCACCAGCACCTTCATCGAACCTTAACGTCATTGTAACAAGACACATGGGCCCTCCATTTGAACTCCTACACTCATGCCTACTTAAATTTCTTTTGTGGAAGGTAACATTTTTAGTCGCCATCACTTCACTTAGACATGTTAGTGAGCTTCGGGCTTGAACCTTGGAAGAACCTTTCTTCCAGCTACATAGGGATAGACTGGTTCTCTGTGCCAACTCTAAATTTCTACCTAAAGTGGTTTCTCAATTTCACCTCTTCCAGTCGATTGAGTTACTAGTTTTTTCCCCTACAACCAGATTCTGTTGCGGTAAGAAGTGTACTTAAATTAGATGCTAAAAGAGCCCTTATGTTCTATATTGTCTGATAGAGTCTTCTAGATAAATGTTCCTTACCTTTGAATTTCCACAGCTGTCAAACTGGATCCAGAAGATTTTCTTAAAGTACCCGACATCGCTTATATAGGCACCACCTCTGTGCGCTGGCGTCTGTTCTTCTCTTTCTGCTCCAGTCAGTAAAGATCCAGAGAAAGCTTTACTCTGTCACTTTTTGACAAGCTTTTTGGATGTTTTGTCAAGCCCTTTTTTTGAGGTTTTTCTTCCTTGTGTGTCGATGATGTCCTTGAGGAAGTCTGGTTTAAAACCTAGTCCCACCTGTCACCACGTCATGTCGGTTACTGACCTACATCTCATGTGTCTGTGGTGTCTGGAGTGCAACACCGTCTCTAAGTCATACTCCGACTGCCGGGCCATGGCGCCGACGGCTTGGAAGGAGCAGTCCCTAAAGCTGCTAGCGGCTCGGCAGGCTACTCCTCGGAGATCTCAGTCCCAGTCGAGGAGGAGCTCCCGTTACTGTTCCAGGGGCTCCCGGTACTGTTCCAGGAGCTCCAAGTCCTCTTCGTCCCACTCAAAATGTTCAGGGCATTCAGGTAAGAGGGTCAGGTCATCAAAGCATGCTTTGACTTCTCATCTGTCAGCAGATGCAACGAAGGAGCATCAGTGTTCGAGACATGGTTCTGCAGAAGCCTATGCCTGCGCTGACTTCGCACCTCCCACCTTTTCCGGGAGCCAGAGCGACCCCGCTCCGATCAAAGATTTTTATCAGGCCAAGTGCCTTTGTTTTCCTTTTTTTTTTGTTGTTTGGTGAGTGGGCCGACCCCACCGGAGCACCTTCGAGCCCCGTGGTATCGGAGGAGGCTCATTTGGTTTTGGCCAGCAGCTTAGGCTCCAGTGGGCCCCCCTGTGGATCCTATCAGGGATCCAGACCAGTGTCAATCGTGCCAACGTGACCTTCCCTGCTGTGGGCCCCGACACCAAACCCCCCGGTGCCCACTGGCAGCACCAGCCCGATTTGGATCTCCAATTCAGTCAGAGCCAGAGTGTAGTCAACCAATGCTGACTCTGGCGCTGACAGGACCTGTGTGTCCTAGATCTATGTTTTAGCCCTATTCTGAAGGGCTAGGCCTCTGGGAAAGACGGGAGGGGGGGTCACTGGATCCTTTAGAATACCAGCCCGAAGGTCAGGACACAGACTGGGTTGAGGAACTGGTTGATGCCAGAGGTCTGGACATGTCTCCAGATACAGGCATGCTTTCTCCCCCTACCGTGACTATGGAGGAAGGAGCATCATACTCTGTGGTTGTGAAGAGGGTGGGTGAGGTCCTGGACCTTGACTTACCCTCAGTGGTAGTCAAGATGAACATCTTGATGGAACTACTACAGCTGGAAGCTTCATCTTCCTAACCCCTGCTCCCTTTCAATGAAGCACTAACTGATGTTCTACTGGGAACCTGGTCTAAGCCCAGCACAGGGACTCATGTGAAGAGGGCAGTTGCCCATCGCCATTGCCCTACCCCAGGGCACCCATCTTTTCTCACCCAACACCCTACCCCAGAAAGCTTGTTGGTCCAGGCTTCCACATGCCATGGTGAGTTTCCTGCTGCATTCCAGAACAGGGAATCTAAGAGGCTTGATAGTTTCGGAAAGAAAATGGTTTTTTTCCACCAGCCGTGCATTGTGGTCCGTGAACACCGCATGCTTATTGGGCCGCTATTCCCACTCCATGTGCGATACGTTTATGCAGGTGCTGTCTGAGGTTACAGAGGAGGCCCTGGCCATTCTCTCCCAAGCGGTCAAGGACTGGAGAGACGCAGCCAGATTCGACATTCGCTGTGGTTTAGACATGACCGACTCGCTTGTCAGAGCTGTTTTAACGATGGTGGCACTCCACCAACATGCCTGGCTGAGAACTTATGGCTTTTGGGCAGGTGTCAAAGCTACCCTCATGGACATACCCTTTGATGTCAACCGTATCTTCAGAGACCAGGCAGATCTGGCGCTGGAGCGCTTTAAGAACCTGCGGGCTATGGCCAAGTATGGCCTCTCAGCTGACCTACGTCAACCCCCGTTCTGCCTTTCGTGGCTAGAGAAGGGGCATTCAAATGTGCCATCCCTACCGCAGCCAAGGCCTGTACGTGCTTCCCTACCTATGCATGTGCGAGAAGGCTACCCAATGGGTAGCTGCAGCCCCTAAGACCTACTAATCTTGCCCTTCAGGATCATTGACACCCAGTTGGACGTAAAATCCGCCATCATCTTCACCTCTGTCTGTCCATAACATCGGACAGGTGTGTCTTACAGATCATTCGGGAAGGCTACTCCCTCCCCCTTGTGTCTGCCCCTCCCTCCATCAAATGACCGCCCAACGGAGGATAATCTGTCCTTGCTCTGGGAATAGGTCAAGGCTATCTTGGCCAAGGGAGCCATAGAGAGGGTTCCAGGGCCAGAAGTAGGCTGTGGTTGCTATTCCTGCCACTTGCTGGTTCCCAAAAAGGACAAGGGGCTTTGTCCTATCCTCGACCACCCCAAACCCTCAACTTCTTTCTCAGAAAGGAGAAATTCAAGATGCTCACTTTGGCTCAAGTCGTATCTGCCCTGGATCCCGAAGACTGGATGGCGGCATTGGACTTCCCTGTCCTGCCCACCCATTGGCGCTATCTGCGGTTTACGGTAGGCCACGTGCATTCTCAGTCCACCGTTCTCCCCTTCGGCCTTACCAGTGCCATTCTGGTGTTAATCAAGGTGATGGCAGTGGTCGCAGCTCATCTGCTCAGATCGGGGATGGTAGTCCTCCCCTAACTCGCCGACTGGCTGTTGAAATAGGGCTCATCCCAGGCTGTCTCCCACCTCTGGGCTACGGTGACCTCCTGCATTCGCTGGGGTTCACTATAAATATGCCAAAGTCACACCTGACTCCCTCTCAGACGCTCCCTTTCTTCCAAACTGTTCTCGGTACAGTGCAGTTTCGGACTTATGCTCCCGAGCAGCGAGTCCGGGATATTCAGACTATGATACCGATGTTTCAGCCTCTAGCCTGGGTTTCGGTGAGAGTGACTTTGAAGCTGCTACATCTCATGGCCTCCTGGATTTTAGTGAGAGTGACTCTGAGGCTGCTGGGCATCATGGCCTCCTGCATCCTGCTAATGACACATGCCAGGTGGCATATGGGGGCTCTGCAGTGGGACCTGAACTTCCAATGTGTGCAACATCTGTGAAATCTCTCCCAAAAGGTCCATATCTCAGAGGGAACTGCAAAGGACCTGCAGTGGTAGCTAACAACCCGCAATTGGGTCCGAGGCAGACCCCCGCTCCCTTCCCCAACCAGATCTCACAGTAATGACAGATGCATCACTCCTGGGATGGGACAGCCTCCTGGGATAGGTGGAGATCAGAGGACTCTGGTCTCCGACGGAAACCAGACTCCACATCAACTTGCTGGAGCTCTGTGCGATCCGACCAGTACTAAAAGCCTTTCTACCATTCATCAAGGGAAGGCTAGTGCAGGTGTTTTCAGACAACACCACTGCCCTGTGGTGCTGCAACAAACAGGGCGGGGTGGGGTCGTGGACCCTCTGTCAGTAGGCTTTGCGTCTCCTGACATGGCTGGAACAGCAGGGCATATATCTGGTGGTTCAACATCTGGCAGGTTCTCTGGACACCAGAGCGGACGAACTCCGCTGTCAATGCCTGGCAGATCCCGAATAGCGTTGCCACCCTGAGGTGACGCAAGATCTCTGTCTGCAAGTTAGAACGGTTTGCCTACGCTGGAAAAGTGCAATGTCAGCAGTTTTGCGCTCAGAAGTTTCCAAGGCAGCTGTCGCTCGGAGGTACTTTTCATCTCGAGTGGAGCTCAGGCTTCCTGCATGCCTTTCTGCCCATACCACTCCTGCCCAGAGTTCTCAAGAAGATCATGAATGACCTGGCCCAAGTCATCCTTGTGGCTCCAAGATGGGCACGGAGAGTCTGGTATCCCGAGCTTCTGCACATGAGCATCGATCCTCTGATCAGGCTAACCCTATGGGAGGATCTTCTGTCACAGCAGCAGGGGAGGGCCCTCCACCTGAACCTGTCAACTCTATGCCTTCATGAATGGAGATTGACCTGCAACAGTTGACAGCTTTTGACCTTCCTCCCAAAGTCTGTAGCATTATCTTGGCAGCCTGGCGTCCCTCTACCAAGACAGTATAAGCCTGCTGGTGGAAAGAATTTGTAATATACTGTACAGAAAAGTCCACTGACCCACTCTCTGCTTACCTTTCTAATGTTCTTTTTATTCTTACTTTCACTCAGCAGGGCTCTGCTTTGGGCACATTGAAGGATTACCTTTTTGCTCTGTATGTCTTCTTGCGACTGCCTGACCAACCCTTCTTATTTAAGTCCCGTATTGTAAAAAGATTTCTAAAACGGTTTTGTACATGTTTCCCCCTTATCCTTTTATTATGCCTCAGTGAAACCTTAACTTGGTCCTCACCTTCCTGATGTGTATCCTCTTTTCAAGCCTCTTCATAATTGTCCCCTCCGGCTGCTCATGATCAAAGTAGCATTTCTCATGGTAATAACATCTGCCCGGAGGGTGAGTGAGGTGCAGGCTTTTATCATCCAAGCGTCGCTACTTGTCTGTTTTTCCAGACAAAAAGAGCATTCAAAAGAGTTCTGGGTAGGCAGCCTATTCTTCGTAGGGTATGTTGGTGCGAAGAAAGGGCGGGCGATTCTGAGCAAGAATCAGAAGACGATAGACCCATCACTGCTGGCCAGCACGTGAGTACATCTGCCCCTACGCCCATATATAAAAAAACAACCAAAGGCCTTGGGTAAACCACTGCCGGAAAGCCATGGTTCGGCCCAAAAAAAGACTGTCGGCGAACGACCTTGGGGCTCGGCGCTGAAAAAGGCCACTCCTCCATCCACTTCGGAGTCGAGCAAGTCGGTCAAAACATCCACCTTCAACTCAAGTATGCGTCTTCACTCTTCGGAGTCGGAGATCTGGCGTCCTACTTCGGAGCTGAAACAGCCGACTTCATTTTCGGGACCCAAAAAGATTCAAACTTCGGACCCGAAAAAATCCTCATATACAGAGGAACAAGGACTTACAAGTAAACTTAAGCAAATCTCGAAGCCGATCCAAGAATCTCACAAAGCTTATGAAGAAGAAACTGAGATTGAGCCAATACTGGAGGTTATGGAAGAAAAACAATCAAGAATCCATATTCATAAAGAGACTGGTTGAATTCTTACTTACTAAAGGAAAGCTGGCCTTACAAGAGGAGTTAGACTCTGCTAAACCACCAGCAAAGGTCCAGAAACAAAAGGAGAAACCAGCACCTCTCTCTACTTCTCCTCCTCACTCTCCACAGCTTTCTTTTCACCTCACAATAGTCCACCACCATTGCCTTCTCCAACACACTGATTATATTCGCATGGAGATACTGTGGACCCTTGGGATCTCTATGATCCTGATCCCATTCCAGATAATGATCCAGATCTGTACCCCTCCAAACCTTCTCCGCCAGAAGACACTACTGCCTACACTCGGGTAGTTTCTAGGGCAGCTGCTTACCATGGGGTACTTATGCACTCTGAACCCCTGGAGGAAGATTTTTTCATTTAACACTCTGCCTTCCACTCACTCTACATACCAGTGTCTCCCAATGTTGCCTGGAATGGTCAAACATGCTGACCACATTTTTAGTGAGCCTGTCAAAGCTAGAGTCATTACCCCTAGAATTGATTTAAAAAAAAAAAAAAAAAAAACTGTCCCTACAGACCCAGACTACATCACAAATCAGGTTCCTCCGGACTCCGTAGTAGTCAGCGTGGCTAGGAAAAGAGCAAACAGCCAGTCATCAGGAGACACTCCTCCTCCTGATAAAGAAAGTAGAAAGTTTGATGCTGCTGGCAAAAGAGTAGCCACGCAGGCCGCTAACCAATGGCGAATTGCCAATTCTTAAGCACTTCTGGCCAGATACGATAGAGCCCATTGGGATGAGATGCATTCAGCACCTCCCAAAAGAGCATCAAAAAAGGGCACAACAGGTTGTAGAAGAGGGACAGGATATAAGTAATAACCAAATAAGGTCTGCCCTCGATGTTGCTGATACAGCCGCAAGGAGTGTCAATACTGCCATTACAATTAGAAGGCATGCCTGGCTACGCTCCTCTGGTTTTAAACAAGAAATTCAACAGGCAGTACTTAATATGCCTTTTGATAAGAAACATTTATTTGTCCCTGAAGTAGACACGACTATAGAGAAACTGAGAAAAGACTCAGATACCGCAAAGGCAATGGGGCCATTATATACCACACCATATAGAGGCTCCTTTCACAGACCACAGTTTAGAGGAGGATTTAAGCCACAATCCTCTGACGCTTCTGCCTCCCAGACAAAGCAGGGACAACAAACACAATATCAAAGCAGTGGATTTAGAGGGTCCTACAGAGGACAGTATTTCAGGAACAGAGGTAAATTCCAAGCCTCAAAGCAAGCCACTACACCATCTAAGCAGTGACCTCCTTCCCACCCCTCCACTCCACACATCTCCTGTGGGGGGAACACTACAGCAATTCCACTCTCATTGGCAAAATATCACCACAGATAGTTGGGTATTATCAATTATCCGCAATGGCTATTGTCTAGAAACAATCTCCACCCCTCCGAACATTCCACCACGTTATCACAAATTGTCCCCAGAACACAATGTTTTGTTGCAACAAGAGGTACAATCTCTACTATTGAAACAAGCAATAGAATTGGTTCCACATTCTTAACAAGGAACAGGAGTATACTCACTATACTTCCTCATTCCCAAAAAAAGACGGCACCCTCAGGCCCGACTTGGACCTCAGGCCTCTCAATCTATACATCCTGTCATAACATTTTCACATGGTAACTCTGCAGGATGTTATTCCACTACTACGAAAACAAGATTACATGACTGTTTTAGATCTCAGAGGTATATTTCCATATATCCATCCATCCAGCTCACAGAAAATACCTCCGGTTCGTCATAAAAGGAAAACATTACCAGTTCAAAGTTTTACCATTCGGCATAAAGAAATCTCCAAGAGTGTTCACAAAATGTCTAGCAGTAGTAGCAGCAGCCTACTTAAGAAGACAAAACATTCACGTCTTTCCATATCTAGACAATTGGCTGATAAAATCAAGCAATTTTAAAGAATGCCAACAACATACTCAATATGTGATAGAAACCCTGCACACACTAGGGTTCACTCTCAATTATCAAAAATCACACCTTCAATCAGCACAGGTTCAACCTTACCTAGGTGCTATTCTAGATACTCAAAAAGCCGTAGCATATCCAAATACACAAAGGATACAAGCTTTCCAAAATCTCATCCTACACATACAGCCAAATCAACAATATACTGTAAGATTTATCATGAAAATTCTAGGGATGATGGCATCTTGCATAGCCATAGTTCCACGTGCAAGACTGAACATGAGGCCCTTACAACAGTGCCTCTAACAACAGTGGTCTCAGGCACACAGTCAACTTCAAGATCTAGTGTTGATGGGACGCCAAAAACATATGTCCCTCCAATGGTGGAAACTCGGCAATCTAATGAAGGGGCGGTCATCTCAAGACCCTGTGCCTCAGACCATAATCACGACAGATGCATCAATGATAGGTTGGGGAGCTCATCTCAACAATCATACCATTCAAGGGGAATGAAATGCCAAACAGAAACAGCTTCCCATAAACTACCTAGAATTATTAGCTGTATTTCTTGCCCTAAAAGCGTTTCAACCTCTTCTCAAACAGAAGACTGTTCTAATAAAAACAGACAACATGACAACCATTTATGACCTCAACAAACAGGGCGGGACACATTCATCTCAACTGTCCCTACTAGCCCAAACAATATGGAAATGGGCAATTCACAAGCACATTCATCTATTAGCGCAATACATTCCAGGGATAGACAATCAGCTGGTCGAGCTCGTAAGCAGGAATCACCAACAAACTCACAAATGGGAAATTCACTCCCAAGTACTTCAAAAGTACTTTCAAAAGTGGGGAACACCAGAAATAGACCTATTAGAAACAAGCGAAAACGCAAAATGCCAAAACTTTGCATCCAGACACCCACATCCCCTATCCAAGGACAATGCTCTATGGATCAGTTGGTCAGGGATATTTGCTTACGCTTTTCCCCCTCTCCCACTCCTTCCCTTTCTGTTCAGCAAACTACGTCAAACATCACTCACCATGATACCCATAGCCCCAACATGGGCACGTCAGCATTGGTACACAACACTCCTAGATCTGTTTGTAGTACCTCATTCCAAGCTCCCAAACAGACCAAAGTTGTTAACACAGAACAAAGGTCAAATCAGGCACCCAAAACCCAGTGCTCTCAACCCAGCGATTTTGCACCTGAAGTCATGGAATTTGGTTACCCAAAGCTTCCATCAGAATGTATGGAAGTAATTAAACGGGCACCGTGAACCTACTTCTAGACAATGTAATGCAAACAAGTGGAAAAGATTTGTCTACTACTGTCAATCTAAAAACACTGAGCCACTTACAGCATCTATACAAGATATTGTATGCTATTTACTTCATTTGCAAAAATCAAATCTAGCTGTCTCATCCATCAAAATCCACCTCACGCAAAATATCTGCTTACTTACAAAGTATTCAACACAGTTCTTTATTCAGAGTTCCTGTTATTAAAGCCTTCATGGAAGGATTAAAACGCATTATTCCACCCAGAACACTACCTGTTCCTTGTTGGAATTTAAGTATTGTACTTATCGGACTCATGGGCCTACCTTTTGAACCCATGCACTCATGTCAAATTCAATTTTTAACGTAGAAAGTTGCCTTCCTTGTAGCTATTACTTCTTTAAGAAGGGTTAGTGAAATACAAAAGTTCACTCTGGAAGAACCTTTTTTCCAAGTACACAAACATAAAGTTATACTTGGAACAAATCAAAAATTTCTACTTTTCACATCACCCAAACAGTGGAATTGCCAGTCTTCTTTCCACAGCTCTTCATACCCTAGATCTCAAAAGAGCTCTTATGTACTATATAGACAGAACTAAAGATTTAAAAAAAAAAAAAAAAACTTTTCCTTGCTTTTCAACAACCACATAAAGCCAATCCTTTATCAAAAACAAGGATTAGCAAGATGGATTGTTAGATGCATAAACACATGCTATGTTAAAGCAAAAAGACAACTTTTAATCACTCCTAAAGCACATTCTACAAGAAAGAAAGGTGCGTCAATGGCATTTTTAGGAAACATACCAATGGCTGATATATGTTAAGCAGCCACATGGTCAACTCCTCATACATTTACAAAACACTACTGTGTTGATCTTCTTTCACAGCAGTAGGCAACTGTTGGTCAAGCTGTCTTAAGAACACTATTTCAAACAACTTCAACTCCTACAGGCTAGCCACCGCTATTTTTGGGAGGACTAACTGCTTTATAGTCTATGCAAAGCATGTGTATCTGCAGCTACACATGCCATTGAACGGGAAATGTCACTTACCCAGTGTACATCAGTTTGTGGCATGTAGTGCTACAGATTCACATGCACCCTCCCTCCTCCCCAGAAGCCTGTAGTCGTTCAAGTTCAAGTTTAACATTTGTATATATGTAGATACATTTACATTTGCATGGACATCTCTTTATATTCATATACTCTATCACTCCTTCCTTCACCCTTTGCGGGAAAACAATCTAACAATGGAGTCGATGCCCATGCGCACTGTAACCGAGAGGAGGAGTCACTCGATCCCTTGACTCCGAAAAGACATCTTCGAAGAAAAACAACTCGTAACACTGTGAGCCCAACACTAGAAGTTGGAAGAGCTATGCTATGCATAATATGAGAATCTGCAGCACTAAATGCCACGAACAGATGTACACTGAGTAAGTGACATTTTCTATATATATATACAAATATATATTTATATTTCAGCAAAGTTCCCCAGCCACTTTAAAGCGGAAGTCCACAGTGAGGTCGCAAACCCGTGATCAGAGATACACGTTGTCTAAAAAAGCATCAGGCTTGTATGTCACAATAAATAAAGGATTGCTGACACTGACAATTTGGGACTGCAGCTGTTTTTTCAATAGCCCCCAGGACCTAGGAGTGTCTACCGGTGGTTTAACCTGTGTATGGATATATATTATTATGGTCTGTCCACTTAAAACTAGTTTATCTGGAAGTAAAACACTGAAAACTTACCTGATGTAGTTCTCTGAGATGAAATGACTCCTGATATAGAGCCTGTGAAGTAAAGGTAAGAAACTCCAGCAGATCATCACAAGATCAAACCTCGTGCATGTACAGTATGGTAACTTCCTTATTGAACCCTTAGCAGCTTTGCAAATACTGCTGATGTTGAAAAGTTTGCTAAAATGGAGGCTGGTCAGAGGGGCGCAACCGAGAAACTGGTCTCGCCGACAGTGACGTGTGATCAGAATGCCTCGGACCGCAGAGTATAGACACAGGCGATGTGAGGCAGGATCAATGATCACCACAGCACCAAGCCTCATAGGTGGCAACTAAGTAGGAGATGCGCAAAGGCTGGTTTGGCGGCATAGCATGGCATGGCGTGGCAAGAGAACAATAGACACATGGACAAGTACTATCACAGATTGTCATTGTTGGGCACAGCTATTTTTAGGCCTAGGTGAATGGATCCTAATGCAGCCTACAAAGATGTAGCTACCAGCAAAGACATGGCTTTTGTAAATACGTAAGCTCTATATGGGGGAGAGGAAAATGGGGGTGTTATTCATGGTCACCACTGTCACCTAGTGTTTAAATACTGGTTTGGGGCTAGGGAGTGGGCAGTTTCAAGTCTGCTGTGCAGAGAGGTAGTGAGTATTTCAGGGTTATGATTACTCTGTTTGCTTTTTGAGGGTGAAGTTACTTTGTTCATCCCACCCTGCTTCTGCCCATTTCCCCAGGTTAGATGGTAAGATTTATGGGTTGAATGAGCCACAAGCCCACACACACCAATGGGAGATACCACTGATACGTCGGCTATAAAACTTAACCTGGAATGTAAACAGACAGGGGGACAAGATTAAAAGGGGGGTTGTATTGCAATACATCAAACACCAGGCTCCTGAGGTTGTGTTCCTTAAGGAGACACATGATGGGCAACACATATCAAGCTTAGACAGATAGGGGTAAAAATTGGTCACTTCCTAGGGACCAGAGGTTGACCACGATTTTGATCATTCACAAAGAAGGGAAACCACCAGATGATTGCGCCTCATACCAGCTGATATCCCTTCTGAGTACTGAGGTTAAGATCCTGGCTAAAGTGTTGGCCTCCTGACTGATCAAGATGATTACGAGACTGGTCCATCTGGACCAGTCAGGTTTTAGGCCTTGTAGAAGCACTACTCTCAGTTTGAGGTGCCTTTATGGCGTGCTGAGCCAGGTAGGCAATTTTCACGAGAATGCCCTGGTGCTCTCACTAGACGCCAGAGTGGTGTTTCATATGTAGGAGTGGGATTATATGTTTCAGGTGTTGGCCAGATAGGGCGTTGGCCTGCATTTTGTAAAATGGGTGCTACTCCTGTATACTGACACATTAGCCACAGTAAGAGTAAACAGGGGAAAGGGGAGAAATCCTGTGTGTTTGGACTTCAGTGTGGCACTCAACAGGGCTGCCCTTTGTCGCCATTGATTTTTGCCCTGATACGGGACCCCCTGGCATCCTGGATCAGACAAGACTTGTTGGTCCGAGGGCGGTGTTGGACCAACCACTGGAAGGAAAATATTTTGCTATACGCAGACAATGTTCTGCTGTGTGTGTCAGACCCCGACCATACTCTAAATAGATTAATGCAGATACATTATTTGGCCATTATTCAGGCTATACCATCAGTTGGCAAAAATCTCTAATATATATTCTGCAGGGACAAACACCAAGACTGTCTTGTGACTGTGAGGCGACAACAGTTACAGATGGGCTTCCGTTACCTTGGAATCTACATAACAACTGATCCAGACCTGTTTTTTTTTTTTTTTTTTTTTTTTTGCAACAATCTGCCAACTACGCTAGACAGACTGAAACTTGATGTCAGACATTGGAGGTCCCTGCCGCTATCGCTCCTTGGCAGAGCCACTTTGTTTCAAATTATGTCCCTATCCTTCTTCCTATACCCTCTACAAAACAAGCCCTATTCAGTTCACAATTCATATTTTAAAGCAATTGAGAGTGAAATTAGGACACTGCTGTAGGATGGGGCCCAGGCATAGCGCTTCATAAGCTCACAAGGGGTTGGTATTGTGTGACGATCACCCCGCCCAATATACAGAATTACTTCTTGGTGGCACAATTGGCCACCATTAACAGCTGGGTTTTCCTCCTTCTGGAGGAGCCTGCATACAGGATGGACAGACTGATATTTCTCCTGTGGGACACCTTAGGGTTTTTATTGGTGGTACTAGAACTCAAAACATTCATGGCCTGACGGCAATGGTGGTAAACCTCTAGCACACAGCTGCACATGCCCTGGGCTGGAAAGGCAAGATTACTTAAGCTACACCGTTGTGGGATACAGCTGAGTTGGGTACATAGGAACAAAACCAAGGTTTGATAAATGGGGACAAAATTGGCCTCTGCTGCGTAGGTGATCTGTGGACTTAAGAAGATGTTGTCACCTTAGTAGATCTACAATGTGACTATCAACTGGCCAATGCTAAGAAGTATCAATACCAACAGATATGCCATGCACTTAGGACAGTACTGCCAAGAGGAACAGAGCTCCCTGAGTCTTTGCACTTAGAGGACAGACTGCTGAACATATGTATGCATGGAAAGCCACGTCCCTGACCTACAAAAAAAAAATCATCAACTATGTACCTGATGCCCTGCTAAAGTTTGAAGGAGCTGTGGGTTTGGGACTTGGAAGGCCTTGAGGATGAAGAATGGATGGAGGCCCTGGCGTCCCTGAGAAGTGGCCATATTGGCGGTGTTCTGCTTAGTTCAGCTTAGGATACTTCACCAGTCTTATGCTCAGAACACAGTGGTCAGAATGAGCAGGGTGACGGATGAGTGTTGTCAGTGTGGATGTGGACAAATTAGCACGTTCTGTCATATAATGTGGGATGACCTGGTACTGCAAAGGTTTTGGGAGTCTGTTGTGGCAAGTATAAGTGTGCTGTGCAGTGACACTGTCACAGTTTCTGCAAAATAGTGCCTACTAAATATTGGGGAGAAACAGATCTGAATCCAATGGAGCGTGGTGGAAAACCCTGGGCTTGGCAGTAGCCAAATGGAACATTGCAAGATTGTAGCGGTATAGTAGGCGCCGCAGTTAGGGGACTGAACAAAAAGACATGGACTGATGCATGTTGGCTGAGAGAATGGTATTTGAAGGCTGTGGCTGCCCCCAAACTTTGGCAAACATTTGGGAACATTGAAATGGTTATAGGGGCAATTTTTGTAACTACAGTGCCCCCACCGATCTCTGGGCCGGTGAAGCAGGATATCTGGGCAGTGTATCAAAAAACAATGTTAACGGTGTCTGGGAAGGGGGACAAAGGGATGTAGGGGTTGTCAGATGTTGAGATAATGATGAACCAGATGGACAGCAGTGTTTTGAATATGTTCTTTATTGAAATGCCAATAACGAGTTGCAAAAAAAGAAAAATAAGTTATGCTAAAATGCTCCAGTGGGAGAAATTCAAGAAACCTGTCACCGCAAAAGTGGTCACATCCAGTATGAATAAAACAAAGTCACTCTGCAAGATCCCATCTTCATTTGCAACCACACTGCACAAAAAAGGGCATTCACGTAGGAGACCGGGGATACCCTTCCACAAATAAGGTGAGTCAGAAGATTGATGGTGCTGGTAGGTGGGTATTTGTGAAGGCTGCCATGCATTGGCAAATAGCCGAGTTTAGCTGCTCTCCAGGTACGACAGGCATCAGTGGGCATAAGGCAATGCAAAGAAAGTGTCAAAGAGGGCAAAATAATCTCTATTGCCAACATTAGGTGCTCCCACTACCCTGCTGACACTGCTTCCAGCAAGATGAAAACCAGCATCCCACTATGCCATCGCTTGGTCCAGTTTCCAGTCTGTGGTGAAGCAGCACCTCATTGGCTTGTCCTTTAATGGCGAACAGTACTTTGTCTTACAAATCAACACCACGCTGGAGAAAATAAAAGGCACAGACCCTCACAAGGCCATTGAATAACTCCAAATCTGGCCACAAAAGTCAAGGTTTCATCATTGTGAGCATTTGTGAGCTTCAGTAAATGCTGCACGGACACCCCAGAAAGCATTCCACACCAGCCACAGCAACCCTTTCAGTCGGACAAGCCACTCACTAGAGGCGGTTTCCTTGGCAACAAGCTTCAAACAGTGAACTTGTCGGGAGATGCATCAGTTAAAACCTTCCCCATTAGAAACCTGTAACCGCTTATCAGTCTGTGCTTTCCATCATCCAACACAGAAACTGCCCGAAATTCCAAACCACACCACTGGATGTTCCACTACATCGACACGGCATCAGCCAACTCCACCAATAGCTGTTGCTAGAAGAAGTGTTGCCTTTGAGTACTCTAGAATGGGTCCACCACATCAGCGAGAGGAAGGAATCTGTTTACTGTTCTTTCTTAGCCACAATAAATAAAGGATGTTGTGGTCAATACTCAGCATCCTACCTTTCAGTCAGTACATCACGTCAGAGTACTTCAAGCTGGCTTGTCTCTCTTTAAGATGTAATTCCATTGCTCTGCTTTGAGGACTATATGGCGGTCCTCAGTCTCAAGGGTGCTTATTTCCAAATCCTTATCCATCCACCTCACTGTCAAGACCCCCACGGTTTTGGTAACTGCAGATTGTAGAAAAGTACCCTCTTTCTGGCATGGCTACCCCCCACTTTTTGCCTGCTGTCAGTATGTTTTGACTGTGTTCACCGGGATCCTGCTAACCAGGACCTCAGTGACCGTGCTCTCTCCCTTTAAATTTTGTTGCTTGGACCACAAACACCCCACATTTGGCATAGTGGTGCCCCCTTGTATGTCCCTAGTAAATGGTACCCAGGGCATTGGGGCACCAGTGGTCCCCCATGGGCTGCAGCATGTATTATGCCACTCATGGGGAGCCCATGCAAAGTGTATCTGCAGGCCGGCCATTGCAGCCTGCGTGAAAGGGTGCATACACCCTTTTCACTACGGGTCACTGCACCAGGCCACTTTAAATTCACCCAGTGGTATGCCCTCCTAGCTCAGAGGGCAGGATGCAGGTACCTGTGTGTGACGGCACCCCTACATGAGCAGAGGTGCCCCCATGAACTCCAGTTCCATTTTCCTGCACTTCATGAGTGCGGAGATGCCATTTTACACGTGTACTGGACATAGGTCACTACCTATGTCCAGCTACATAATGGTACCTCTGAACCTAGGCATGTTTGGTATCAAACATGTCTGAATCATACCCCCATATTGTTGGAAATATTGGAAGTATGATTCCATGCACTCTGAGTGCTTCTTAGATGACCCCCAGTGTTGCTCCTTCCAGCTTTCTGGGGGTTTCCAGTCCGCCAAAGCTGCTGCCACCCCTTAGACAGTTTCTGCCCTCCCGCTGCTTGAACAGCTCAAACCGAGGAAGGCAGAACAAAGGATTTCCTTTAGGGGAGGGGTGACACCCTCTCCCTTTAGAAATAGGAGTTACATGGCTTGGGAGGGTTAGCCTCCCCAAGCCACTGGTATGCTTTGAAGGGCACATCTGGTGCCCTGCTTGCATAAACCAGTCTGCACCGGTTCAGGGACCTGGACAAAGGGGAGTGACCACTCCCCTGTCAATCACCACCGCAGGGGTGGTGCCCAGAGCTCCCCAGAGGGTCCCTTGATTCTGCCATCTTGAATCCAAGGTGGGCAGAGGCCTCTGGGAGCATTTGAGTGGCCAGGTTAGGCAGGTGATGTCAAAGCCCCCCTCCTGATAGGTGGTGACCTGTCTAGGTGACCAGTCCAGTTTCCAGGGCTATTTTGGGTCTCCTGCTTCGGTGGGTCCTCAGATTCGACTTGCAAGATTCTAGCAGGACTCCTCTGCAACATCTCCTTCAACTTCTGGCCACTGGAAACGCAACTGGACTTCACAGAAACCTACAATCTGTAGCTCCAGTGACGACTTTGCCCTGCAACTTTGTTTCTGTGGCTCCTTACAGCTTCTGCAACATTTCCCTGGCTGTGTATCCTCTGAAAGCGACAAGTCTTCAGTCTGCACAAGAAGGAAGGTGGAGTCTCCCTTGGAGTGAAGGAGTCACTCCCCTGCATCCGCAGGCACCAACAGCAACACCGACCGGGTGCGTGGATCTCCTCTCATCCTGAGCTGCCTGCGTCAAGGGTGGTATTCTGGAGAGGACACCTTGTTCCTCTCTGCCAGCTGTCCAACTTTGGTGAAGGTAAGCCCTTGCCTTCCCACGCAGGACAGTACCCCATGCACCTCGTCTCTTGCAGCTACCAAGGCTTGTTGGCATCTCCTCGGAGGGATCTTCAGGCTCCGTGTAGCCCCAGACTCCAGCACTCTTCCCTGCTACCAACAGCCCTCTGCAGGCTTCTCCTGCAGTGTGGGACCATTCTTCAGTTGTGCTGCGTGGGCTCCTCTACGACTCTTGAGTCCTCTTCCAGTGGGTCTCCTGTGGGGGCTGCCTCTTCTTCTGTGGACTCTCTACATTACTGAGGGTCCCCTGGGTCTCCCCTCCGTGGGTTGAATCCTCCTGGACCTTGCTGTTCCCCGGCAGCTCCACTTTGCGTCTACCGCGGCTCCTGCCTTTGCAAGGCTTGGTGGTGGCTTTTCCATGCCACAGACAGACTGCAATCTTCCATCCGGCGTGGGACATCAACTGCATCCTCCAGGAACTCCTCACTGACTCCAGGGCTACATTGCTGACCATCTTCGTCCTACCGTCGACCAACTCCTGCAAATAAAGACTGGTGGGTAGTGGCTCCTGCCACCACCGGACACTTCTGTGACTTCTGGACTTAGGGCCATATGCATGAACACATTTTCCCATACACACAGAATGGGTAAAACCCTTTGATACATCTGGCCCTTGGTCCCCTTTTTTTCAGGTCTTCCTCTTCAGAAATCCACAGCCAGTTTCTTGCAGTCTTGTCTGGGTGGTGCATTATTCTTCTTTTCAGTCCTTTTGTGACTTGGGGGGGAAAACAGCAACTTACTCCTTTCTTCCTGGTCGCTGGGGGGCACTGTGGTACTTGCCTTTTGGGGTTCCTAGTTCCTCCAGCTCCCCTCTACAGATTCCACTTTACTGGATGGGTGTCCTGCATTCACATTCCATTTTTTTAGTATATGGTTTGAGCTCCCCCTAGGGTCACTGTTGTCTATTGCACTGTTTTCTATTGCTATTAATCCTTTTTTTCGACTACTAGTGTACATTATTAGTGTGCTCACTTACCTTCTATTTGGGAGTTGCCTATCTAGTAAATTTTGGTATTTGTGTGTAAGTGTTGTGTGACTATAGTGGTATTGCATGAGCTTTGTATATGTGCATCCAAGGCTTATCTAGGAGACATGCAGCTACCTCTAGAGAGCCCTGGCTTCCTAGACACTGCTTACACTTCACTAATAGGGGAAACCTGGACATGGTATAAGGTGTAAGTACTATAAGGTACCCACCACACATCAGGCCAACTTCCTGCACAGATCATTATCAATTCAGTGTACTACCATTTCGGGGGTCACAGCAGCCCCTTGGGTGTTCACTCGATGCCTGGCAGTTGCAGCAGCCCATTTTCGGCACAATTACAGTTAGGGCTTTCATTACCAAGATGACTGGATGGTAGTACAGTAGTACCACAGAGTGCAATGTTTTGCTCACACTCAACAAGCTATTTCACTCCTCCACACATTGGACTGTGCAGTCTATGTCAAAACTCATCTTTGCCCCAAAGTGTTCAATGCAGTGATCATCAAAGCCTACCCCAGCAATGAGAGAGTGATGGCACTTCAAATGCTGCTTCCCCTTCTGACAGTGAGAAAGATAGTCCAACTGTTAGAATGATGATGCGTTTGCATTCCACTAGTACCAAAATACCTTATTGCATATGCGCCCTCTGCAGTAGTGCCTTAGGAGACAGTGGTAATAAGCTACTGGTCTGTGGAAGATCTAGCATTGGAAGAGCAGTTCAGCACAAACTGCAGTGGTAGGTCAAGAAAAACCTGTTTCCGGGCAAGTTTCCATCAATACAGATACCTTACTCCTGCAGCAAGACACCCACATGGGCCAACTCCCAACTAATGACAGTTCAGCTACACTGCGATCTTTTTGACAACCTCATTCACATGGACATTCCCGCTACACACTACTTAAACACAAGGGGGCAAGCATTCACCACAACCAAGCATTTGGTACTGGGCCATTCATCACCAGGTTCTTACCATAGTGAAACACCTCCTAGGAATGGACAACAGCTTTGCAGACCTGCTGAGTTGAACGAACCAACACACAAAAGAATGGGAAATAAGCACCTAAGTGGACCAACAATACTTCTACTGCTAGGGAACCCAAGTGGTTGACCTGGTTATCACAAACAAGACCATAAAATGCAAAAGCTTCACCTCCAGGTACCCTACCCACAATCCATGGACAATACTGTATGTATCAGATTGTGAGGAATATTGCCTCCTGTGAATGCCCCACTAAGGCTCATTCATAGCCAAAAAGATGCAGCAAGCACCAATGAGGCTAATTCTCATAGTTCCACCTGGGCTCAAAAGCTGTGATACTCGCTATTTCTGCAAAAGTTCATTCTTTTTCATGAGAAGCTACCACTACGCTTAGGTCTCCTCAAAAAGCATCAAGGCCAGCTGCTCCATCCCAGCCTTAGCTTGTGAGTTTCTGTCGGAAATCCTAGAATTTGGCTACCTATAGCGAATGCAAAGTGTTTTTGACATTCTTCTTTTATTATTACTTTCACTGTTGCATCAGTTAAACACTGAATATCACAGACCTTTCCCCTTCTCCAAAGACAAGTCTCTTATTCCTGGTCTTGTAGTGTTTTTTGTAGGTCTTTTTCAGGTCTCATATTGTTCTAACTTGCTGCTATTCCTCTTTAGACATTCCCTTATGTATCCTCCATGGTCCTTCTGGAATTTTCTAAGGCCTTCTCTTCCCTCGTTTGTCACTTTCTTCGGCTTGCATACATATATTCCCCTTCTCTATTCTTCCACCCTGGGTACCAAAGGTACCCCCCAGTATTTCATTATATCACTCTTGACCACGGTGAATCCAAATGCATAGAATATTTTGTTTAGGGGTTTGTAGGTCTACATGTAGTACTTCCGATATGTCCATTATCACTCCATTCCCTCCTCTACCTTCCCAAGAAACCTTGTATCTCTCTACACTCCCACAGACAGCCCATATATCAGGGTACCTCCCTCCTTTTAATATTTTAGGCAGGTTTTTGTGGATGTAAGCCCATTCTATGAAGTCTGCTTCTGTGGTAATATGCCCTATGTAAGATTTTCCATTCAATTAATCGAAAGTTAGATCTGATTGCTACATTTCATGGACGCATGCAAATTCTTAGGCTGGCACAGCCAGGGGGCAGAAGGAAAAAAGTTGCATGTTAATGTAAGAATCTTTACAAACAGTCCTTAGAAGGAGCTGCAAGCCTTAACAATTGAGGATTCATTTATACAACTGCACAAAGAAGGGGTGTCCTGAAAACAGGCAGGCGTTTTTTCTGCCAAAAGTTCTCTTCTTTGCAGATCAAATAAACAATTCATTTGCTGTCTGTCTTTCCTCAGTCACGGCCTGCAGAAGGCCTCTACACCCTTTAGATGTTAAAAGAGCCCCTAAATACTACATTGATTATACCAAATCCTTTAAATAAACAAAAAAAACAAATTGTGTTGTAGTGACACCCACATAGGAAATCCAGGTTCTAAAGTGGGCCTTCTGGGATCATCAGATGCATTCAGGTTTGTTGGTCCAAAGGCAAATGCACACTACAGTCTGTGCCTACTGCATATTAACCTCTTAGGAAAAGGTCACTATGGCTTTCCAAGGCAGTACACCACCCAAGGACAGCTGTTAGCTGCAGCATGGTCTGCTATCCACACACTGACCAAGCATTACTCTGGATATTTCGTGACCGACGAAAAACTCAAGTCAGACAAACAGTGCTTAAAATTTTGACCATAATGTCTTCAGTTTAGCTTTCAAGCCACTGCTCTAGGTAGTTGGGTACTGCTTTACTGTCTGTGTGCAACACTGCACCAACCGGAGCACATGCTACAAACTGAAAATGTTGTATACATGTAACAATCTATGTGCAGCTTTTAGCACTATAGATTCACATGTGCCCCTCTTAAGTACAACATTTAACAATCACTATATTTCTAAATACATATTTCTCTGGCAGTACACATAGACTTTATCCCTTTGCTACCTTAACCCACTTACTTACACAGTCTATGGTTGCATCTGTGACTCTAGACAGACCTAAGGGAAATATAGATGGGCTATGTAAAGGTGGCAAGGAGGTTACCAGGCAAATGCAGCCCCTATCCTCCCAAATAGGAAGTTCTTGGTTACCTCAAAACAAAAGTTGGGTCTCTCACACACTTGCCACCTGTGTCATTCAATACTACTTAAGAAAAAATACGCTTAAACGTAATTACAGTACTGACAAATAGTTTTCTGGGATGAGCGTGGTTGAGGGTAAAAGTGGTAGAAATCTGAAACGACCACAGATGGTTTCCCAGTAAAACTGTGACTGAACAGGGGTAAAGAAAGAGCCAGGCCTCCCTCCATCCCCCATGGTGAGCAGACAATGCCCCTCCTGAGCAGGCCACAGCCCCCGCCCCTCCCTACCTGCCACTTTCTCCCAAACCTGCACTGCATTAGGATAAATGGGTTCATCCCATTAAGCAATTAAATTTGTAGAAGCAACCACATCGAGCAGGCAAGGGCAGTGCTAAGAGGTGGAATGGGTTGCAGAGATTAGAGACATAATATTAGGCATTGAATGACTGTGTCCACTGCTTATCTGGCAGAAACAGACATTCTACAGATTAGCAGAGCAGGCTGACCATGCACTATCACTACTGGACATTATCTGGGTTCGCTGCCAGACTCAACTGACCATTCTTTTTGTATAGCAAATCTGAGATTACTAGCACTGACATGGCTTTGAAACCGGTTTGTAGGACATCTTCATTTCCACATCTGAGAATTCATCAAGGTGCCACAGAAACTGGGCATCCTCATTCTGGAGAGGGCTAGAGGACAACCCCAAGGTATGAAATTGGGCTCTCCCAAAGACCAATGTTCTGTTGCAATCTTTCTCTCTCTGGATGCCAGAATAGATGACACGGTTACCCTTTTGCTTAATGCAGGCTTGACAGCGGGGATAGTACATAACATGGAAAACAGGAGTGGTATTTGCCTTCTTGGAGAAGGCCAACTCTGATCCAGGAGACATGAACAGCTATCGGCCCATCATATTGCTACTGGCTTTGGGGGAAATGTTAGAAAGGTTAGTAACCACACATCTGTCCAGCTATTGAGAAGACTTTAGTATCCTCAACTAACGCCATATGAATGTCTATCAAGAGCATGACACTGAATCCCTTCTGTTCCTGGACGTGATTAAATTTGCATTGGACAGTGGTGATACAGCAGGAGTCTGTTGGATCTTTCAACCAATTAAATCTCTATGTACTATTGAATCCTGTACCAGAGTCTGATGTGTGATACTGAGTTGGTTTGAATCATTCAGACTCTGACACCACTGCCATTCGTATACAACAGATCAGCAATCCTATGTAGAGGCTCACAGGGATCACCCCTTTTGCCCATCCTAACAGACCTTATTCATCTTGAGTGCAGCACCCTGTCCTTTACCCCTAGTCTAGTAATCTTAATTAGGCTGTATAGGAGCTGGGTTCTGGTTGCAGTACCTCCCCACTTTTTGCATGGTTTTTGATGCACCTTTGACTGAAGTGCACTGGCTTCCTGCTACCCAGGTCCCCAGTACCAGTGTCCCTTCTCCAAAACAAGACACCTGGTCACTTGATCCCCAAGTGTCCAGGCACTTTAGCACCTCTGTAAGCCCCTAGTAAATGGTACCCCTGGCACCTAGGGCATGGGTACTGAGGAGGGCCCCTAAGCTGCGCAGAACTTGTGCCACTCTAAGGGACCCAGCATCAAACCTATGCAGACTGCCTTTGTAGGCTGTGACACAGTGCTCCCTAAAAGTGAAAATATGAGGTGCCATGTCCACTAAACCCTGCATGTACTATTTGTAAGTCACCCCTACAGCAGGCCTTAAGCCCTAAGGCATGGTGCATTATATTACATGTATGGGCAAAGCTGCAAGAGCAGATATATCCTTGCTATGTCTTTGCCACTTCTTAGACCTAGTAAGTGTGCAGTGAAGCCATTTTAAATACATGTGCTGGACACTAATCAGTACGAGTTCCCCAGCTACCTGAAGGCTTCACTGAAACTAGGGATGTTTGGTATCAAACATCTCATATTAATAAACCCTCACTGAGTCCAGTGATGGATTTATTAGTATAATACATGCACCCATAGGGCACCCTAGAGGTGACCCCTGAAACTCTGCCGACTGCTGATGAGCTCACTGACTAGTTCTAACCAGTCTGCCACCAACAGATGAGAATCTGATCCCCAAGGGTGAGAGACTTTGCTCTCTGGAGGTCATAAACACAGCCTGCTATGGGAGAGGAGTTTACACACCCCTCCCAACACAATTACCTGTAAAACTGTATTCCAAGGCAAGGACCTTTAAAGAAGCCTTTGGTATGCAGTACTGGTCTTCCTCAAAGGATGCCCCTTCTCCCCCCGCCCCACCTCACCTCCCATTCTGCCATCTTGTGTGTGGTGGAATTAGGAATTCTGGGATAGGGTGATGCCCACTCTTCAAAGGAGGTGGTCATCTCGAGAGGTGTAGTGACCCTGAGGGTAAGTAGTCCATTGGCAACAACACTTCACTCCTCTAAATTGAGTATTTATGGGACTCCCTAATACCAGATAATCATTTCTTCACTGGATACAAAGGAACCAAGGAACATGACGGACCCGCTGACCCTGAGAGCTCAGGAGCACGACTGACTTGGCACCAACCCTGCTTGCCTGCCTGCTGCACTCAACATTTGAGGAGCAACTTGACCTGTCATGCCTCTGCAGCCTCCAAGAAACCAGGAGAGCTGCCAGTGCTTTGCAAATCACCAGGAAGAACTCCATTGGAGGACAGGAGTTGCTTCTCTGCATCCAGAGGCACCCAAAGAAAAAACTGAGAACCATGACTACCAGAACCCGACACCGGACAGCATCACTGCACCTGAGCCCCATACCCAGAGCTGAAGTGGGCAAAAGGTGCCAGCAAGGTTCACAGGCCTTCCAGAAAGTAAGCCCACCTGAGCTTGCCCTCAGTGGACTTCCAGATGGCACCTGCAGCCTGATTCTGCAGACCCCCTGCCCCCCTTTTACCGTGACTCCCGCCAGTGACGGAGACCCGACAGTCCATTGCACCTCTGCACCCAGACACCCTGGCATGTGAAACCCACGCCCACTCATTTGTTCGGCCAGACTGGACCCCCAGTCCCGGCCTGCAGTCCATTTCTGTAGGCTCCCTTCCGGACCCAGGAGAACAGGATCAGTGGTGTCTCTATGTCCCCGAGCATCACAGAAATGTAACCCCTTTAGTTGTTCACCTGGCCTGGACTCTGTCCACCCCTGCAGCAACTTTGTGACTGTACTGATCCCCACAGACTCACACAGGGCACCCAATGCTGAACTCCACCCAGCCACCCCTGTGCTGCCCAAGGTGACCGGTTGGTTTGGCCTTGGACATTGCCCAATACTTACCCTAAGTCCAGGTGATTAGTCCCGTAAGTCACTGTACAATACCAGTATGTAGTGCCTGTTCTTCCTCCAAAGTATAACGTTACCGCATCTGAAAACGGCACTGTCAACTTTTGCAAACTCTCATAATTCATAGCTCGAAAAGTACTCACTGGGTGATCTTGATATCAATGTTTATATAAAGGTATGTGTTATTTTTTATAAATGTTGGATTTCTTTATTGAGTGCCTGTTTTACTTACTGTATGAGTGTGTGCCTTGCATGCGTAGCACTACCCTCTGTAATGCCTAACTGCTCGATCACACTACCACAAAAGAGATCATTTGAGATATCATTTGTGCCTCTGTGATACTTCTGGGGTTTGCCTGCACTCTTTGCACAGTGTACCTCATTTTGGTCCACTCTATATAAAGAGCCGGCTTCCTACAAGCTGGGCAAGCATGGTCCTAGATCCAGTATGAGGCTGAAAGAATACCTGGCAGTTATCCATCAGTAGATGGGCTGCAGTCACTTAAACTTAAAACGTAATGCTGAGAAAACAGAATTGCTCATCTTTTGAAATAATGTCGACCACTGCGATGGTAGTCTGTGTCACTCATGTATGGGAACTCTACTACCCACTATGGCTCCTAAACAAAATCATTAGATATTTTGTTAGTTCGAGAGGCATCGCTAAAGTGCAGGCTTTTAATTGCAAGTTAGGGCATTCACACTGTAATTGTATTTATATTGCACTGACTACATACGACCCCTGACAAGGTGTTGAGGTGCTTTTGACTGAGTAGCACATTACTCCGGAAGCCAAAAGGATTAGTGGTGGATTAGTATAGGGAAAGGTTAGTACTGTAGTAGTATTAGTATAGGGAGGTATGAGTTAATGTGAGCAGAGGACATGTGAGTCTTATAGTTGATTTGAATAGAATAATGGAGGGATAGAGGAGGGAAGAATCCAGAAGTGTTAATTGGGAGATCATAGTTGTAAGATAAGGTTTGGGATGATTAAATGAAAGGTGGCGCATGTAAGAGTCTGTAGAAAGGTATTAGGGAGATCATAGTAGTAAAATGGGGTTTGGGATGAGTCAAAGAATAAAAAAAAGGAGAACTTAGCAGGATTGTTAGGGAGTTCATAGTTGTAACCTGAGGTTTGGGGGTGAGGCCGAAGGGGTAGAGAAGGGAAGAATCTGGGAAGGGTTATTTTGGATATTATAGTAGTGGAGTGGATTTGGGATCAGTCAGAGAGTGGAGATAGAGGATAGAGGTATTGGGTGATGGTCAGTCAGAGTAAATCTTTTGAGAAAGTAAAAAAATTTTTTTTCTCTTTTATAGTAGGATTAGAGTAGTAAATATATAGATACATGATTACATATTCAAGGAAATAAATGTATAAGGACTATAATATATTGAGATTTAAAATTGTATTGTATAAACACAGGCTTTCAAGAGTTACAGTATTTGAAGTTAATTTATTTGTGTACGTTTATAACAGTATTTTATCTTTCCTTAATATTTCAATAGTGAGATGCTTATAGATAAATAATTAAGATAATAGTTACCTATTGTCATAGATAAAATAAAAACATAGATTCATAAGCATCTAATCAAGCAACTTATACAGAAACTATGCAATGACTTATAAACATGTCAAGTGTAGAATAATATATATGCACATACACACACACACACACCCTCCACCCATAAAAACATACACATATCCATTATATACACGTGCATACTCCTACACATACAAATATACATTTAATTGAAGTAAGGACGCGTACTTTTATATGCCTATATTCCCTTTCCACAGGCAATTCCCTTGATTCACTGTAGCTGGAAGCCACTACCTGTTTCGGGTTGTACCCTTTGGTCTGAAATCAGCCCCCAGGATATTCACAAAGTGCCTGGCACCAGTGGCTGTATTCTTAAGAAAACAGAAGCACAAAGTCTTCCCGTACTTGTAGATTTCTTAGCCTTTGTGAGCCAGTCGTCCAAGGGCATGTATTACCCTGTTCAACAAGCTTGGCCTCACTCTCAGTTGGAGAAAGTCCAGTCCTCACGACTACAACCTTTTTGGGGGCAAACCTGGATACCACATCCAGCTAAGCCTGTGCCACTGCAGAAAGTCAACAAAGACTGATTGCATTGGCAGAAGCCATTCAGAAAAAAGGCCTCTTTCAGTAAGCCTTTACAAGTCTTTATTAGGGATGATGTGCATCCCACTAGTACCGTTCTGCAGGGTACTAATGCATCCCCTCCAGGAGGAGCTAAGCATCCAATGGATTCAGGCCACGGGCGGTTTTGACAATTTCATCACAATCACTCCTGTCATGGTCAAAACCCCAAGTTGGTGGACTCAGCAAATACATCTCTCAATCGGCCTCTTTCCTCCCTCAACCATCTCATTGGTCATCACTACCGATGCCTTGCTGGACAGATGGTGAGCATACCTTCAAGACCTACAGGTAAGTGGCAAGTGGCAGATACCTCATCGGAGTTTGCACATCACTCTTCTTAAGCTGAAAGCAGTTTGTCTGGCCTTGCAAGCTTTCCTCCCCAGGATTGCCATCTCAGAGGTTCTCATAAGAACAGACAATACCACCACAATGCACTACCTGAACAAGCATGGAGAGGTACGAGGTCTCGAGAGATTTAGAATTGGGCAATCACACATGGGGTGCGTCTACGAGCAGAAAACGTCCAAGGGAAACAGAACGAGATAGCGGACACTCTCAGCAGAATTAAACTGTCACGAGTGGGAGCTAGATGAGGAGACAGTCGATCACATATTCTGCCAGTGGGGAACACCCAATCTTGACCTCTTCCCCAGCCCACTAAACACCAAATGCTGATTCTTTACAAGCTGACTTCACCATTCAGGATCATAGGAGAATACATTTTCGATGGCATGGTTCGGAACCTTTGCTTACGCCTTTCCGTCCATTCCCCTGATTAGAAAAGTACTCACCAAAATGAAGATTGAGCCCTGCACACTGATCTTAATAGGCCCAAAGTAGCCTTGCCATCACTGGTTCACTGAGCTTCTCATGCTGTCAGTGAGAACTTACATCCTGTTAAAGATCTCCCCTTACCTCTTGATCATGAATAAGGGTCAAGTCTTGCACCCAAATCCAAAATATCTTCACTTATCAGCATGGCTCCTGAAACAATGAGTTTGCCCATCTTAACGTCCCTCTGGAGGGCAGGTACATACTTTCCAGGGCCAGAGCTACCAGCAATAACAATACTTACTGTTATAAGCGGAAGAGGTTCTGTTTATGGTGTCAACAGCAACAGACACATCCACTGTTTTCCTCACTGAAGCAGATATTACCCTACCTATTGCATTTGGCACGCTCAGCCTTAGCTCACGCCTCCATTAGGGGTCATCTGGCTGCCATTTCCTGTTTTAGATGTTCACATAGGACACCCTCCTAATGGTCCTCTAGACTCGTCAAACAATTCTTGAAAGGGCTCTTCAGGGTCTTCCCATCATTCAGACCTCCTCCACCTTTGTGGCAATCTGAACACAGTCCTGGCACAGCTGATCCACTTTGAAGTTGCTATCCTGGAAGGTAGCCCTCCTAGTGGCACTCACATCAACTAGGCAGGTCAGTGAGATCAAAGCTTTGACAATTCAGAACCTTTCTTACAGATTAGAGACAATAGGATAATCCTATTTACAAACCCACAATTCATATCTAAAGTCCCTTCGGGCTTCCATATTATTGAGCAGCACATTTTGAAGACCTTCTTTCAAAACCCTCCAACACCAGCAGGAAGGGCTCTTCATTTTTTAGATGTTAAAAGGTGCATCAAATTCTACATTGACGGGATCATATCTTACCGTAAGACTAACCAGTTGTTTATCGCTTACAGTACACCAAGAAATAAATTCTACCTCGACAGCACCAAATCTTACCGTAAGACTAAACAGTTGTTTGTCGCTTACAGTACAACAAGAAAGGGCCAACTCCTTTCTAAACAAAGCATCGCTAGATTGATATCTGCTGTGATTCAATTTTGCCACTAGGCGGCAGGCAAGCTGGTGTAGACTTCTGTTCATGCTCACTCTACGAGAGCTGTATCGTCTTCAACTGCACAGTTTTGGGGGTGTACGACTTCAGGACGTTTGCAGAGCAGCTACCTGGAAGAATCAACATACCTTTATGCAACATTACTGTTGCGATATCCCTCCTCAAGGGGAGGTAGATGTGGGCCGGGTGGTCCTAAGGCATCTTTTCCTGTAAAGGTGAGCTATCTATCTTCCCACCATTCTTTGCTTAGTTCTGCACATTGTTTGCATTAAAATATATAAAACAGAAAGTGTTTAAATGCTGGACGGTTTCTGATAACAGATGTAGGCAGTTGTTTTGCTGTATGTTATGCCTGTATATTTGCTTACAGATCTTGTTGGTATTCTTTGAAAGGTACTCACACAACTGACATTACAGTGTGCCTCACTACTGCTTTGTACTCTGATTCAAGCATGTGAATCTATGAAAGTTCCAATACTGGAGTAAGAAAAAAAGTTACTTACCTGTAACTGTAGTTCTCCAGTAATGGAATCTTTTATAGATTCACATGCAACCCACCCTCCTCCCCTGAAACACTCTATTTTCCCTTGTAGTATGATTTTCCGGCACTTATGCTAAGGAAAATCTGAGGGACTGGAGCTGTGTTCTGAAGGTTAGGTTTGGTCTATTTTTTAACTTGACTATGATAGACTGCAAAATTGAAGCGCTTATGGTCTTTTATCTTTAACATCGTACTACTACTACATGGTACCAGGTACTCTCATCTCAACAATTGGGAATGATTCAAGCATGTGAATCTATGAAAGATTCCAATACTGGATAACTACAGTTACATGTAAGCGACGTATTGTCTTTCTTTTATGTGGAATGTTTTGAAGGTGGAATGTTGTGACTTTAATTTGTTATGGTGGTAAAATTGCCAGTTTAATATTAAAGTCAAGGTTGGTCAATACAAACGGCTAAAGTGATTACTAGGTAAGATTTGTGATTGTAAATAATTTCATTAAAATGTGTTTTACTGTACACGTAAAGGAAGTATTGGCAGAAAAATCTAATATGTTGTAGTCGGTTGGGTGTCAGCAGATATAAGTGTCATGTTAGGAGTAGTGCTTCAGTGATGTTTTATATTAGTGACAGCAGGAATACATAAGAATCAAGCTAATAAAAGCTGTGACTGTACAGGAGAGGTCCTGCAATGCTAACCTTTTACTACCAAAACTGAAATTTTTGATAAGAGTTACAGATAAATGTAATGATCCAACCGCATACTGCCTGATAAACAGAATGGTTCACAGTTGCTGACACAGGCATTTTACGAGGCTAAGAGTTACATTTATACACAAAATATAGCTGTGTTCACTTGCTTTATTTTTTAGCCTTGAGAAATCCCAGGTGCTGCTAATAATGACCAAAAAATGTGATGGCTACTCACAGCACCCTTGTAAGAAATGTGGAAATTAATACTAGGATTGAACACAAACAATGATTTGTTCACTACATGAAACAAACAATTTTTTGTTTAATTATTTTTTAAAATCTTGTGAAAAAAATAGGGCAACATATTCTAAGGAACCATAAGTAGAACCTAGCAATTGCACAATGTAATATTTCAATTTCTGTTGAAAAAATCAGGAAAGGATCGGGCTATCAGTATTAGGGTGGTACCAAGTGACATTTGTGTTATTACAGCAGCCTATATATGTGCTTGCTCATCAGACTTCTCAGTAATTCCTTGCGGATATCAATATCTCTTTCCTTTGCATAGTTCTTGACGTTACATTTCCGCCATAGAATGTCTAATACCCAGAGCATGTTCAGTTCCTTATTAAGCACTGTATAATGAACGTACCCTCTCCCCCCACCCCAAGTGGATTACAGAATCCCTGTGTCCCTCCCTATGAGATGGACCTAATGTTCCACTTTGCAGTTTAACTGCTGACAGGTATACCTTTTATGGTCATGGTGTCTGTTACACAATCCCTGTTTACATGTGCATCCCAAAGTTAAACAATGGAAACTCATGTGGCGTCCTTTGATCATCTTGCCATGCTTAACTTGCTCCTCTCCGCCTCTTACCAGCACCATCTGTCCATGTCTCCTTGTCCCTCCAGCACCACCACCTTTCCCACCCGAGACTATCTGTCCTACAGTGTCCTGTCCGCGCTACCTCATGTCCCATACTAACAGTCCATTCTCCTCGTCATTTGAATTCCGTCTCACCACCTGTTTTCAGAAAGATTGAACCAAAAAAACTTCATCCTGTCCCACACCATCCTAAATTGTCCAATTTTCTTCTAAAACTCATCTCCTTTGTCCTTAAAGCCCTCTTCCAACCTCTTTTCTTTCAAGACCATATACCTTGCCTTTTCCTGACCGCCTTCCTTCCTCAGTTCTAAAAGCATCTCGTCGTATACCACTACATCCCCTTCCCAAGACTCTTCCATCTTGCTTGCTACCAACAACTTTCAGTCCACCACTCCTCTTTTCTGCCTCCTCCAAACATTTCCTTGTGTTTAATCCTCTCCAACACCATAATTCAGTCTCTAAACTTCCAAACGCATCCTATCTCTGAAATATCTGTATTTGTTTCACACTTCCTCCTTTCCCGCCTCTTGTAAACAAATCCTGCTCCCTCCTTTCATTGTACTCCATAAGCGAAGGCTCCACCTTTCACCACCCTCCCACACTACTACCTCCTATGCTTTAAGGAGCAGCTGAGAAAATGTCAACAGTTTTTTATATTTCAATGTTGTGTTAGTGGTTTTGTGATCTGCATCCATTTTATTCTATGCATGTTCTAGCAAGGCATGCACCAGCCCTGCGTTAGGGTGGTGAATTGTTTTTCATTGTCAGAAGTGGCAATAAGGGTACACCTTTATTCTTTCACATAGTCTCTGTCCTCCACAGGTCTGTGAGCGAATTCCCACTATTAGCACCCAGTTGAAGATTCTGTCTACGGTGAAAGCAACCATGCTGGGAAGAACCAACATCAGTGAGGAGGAGTCTGAGCAGGTAAGATACTGTGGATGAAAACTGCACCTCTTTCAAAGCACCTTCTTCACTACGCACTCTTCCAAGCTATGGGGCGCTAAGAGATAGTTGACTGTATGACCTAAAGCTGAATTTATATCTCTTACCACTTCCACCCCCATTACCCTATTGTCTGTTCTAAGGATACTAGTAAATAAGGAATGTTTCAGCCTTCTGGTTGGAGGTGTTGGGATAGTCAAAGCGCTAACGTACATTTCTGAAAGGCTGGGTTGTATGATGTTGGTAAAAAATTATTTAAGACAGACGGCATGTACTTTGCAGTTCATTCTTCTTTCAAAGACAGAATATATATATTTTGGGGAGGGTTGGTGTAAGATATACCACACATTCTGTCTTTTGCTTTCTCTTTCTCGCTCTCCTTCCTCTACCTTTTCTTCTCCCTCTACTGAATGCACAACTTTGCATATAACCTGCATTTTTGAAGTCTTAGTTCTTGCTGTGAAGGGCGTGATCAATCTATACATTTTCAGTCTATTGTGAGCTTCTTTGACCAGTAAGATGGGATGGTGGATTAAGCAAATGATGCTCCTCGGATTTTAAACTTGTAATAATGTTCTACCACAAGTAAGAATTTGTTGAACACTTTTTTTGGTTAATTCTTTGTGTCCGCATCAGATTCAGAATCCCAAACAGATTTCGCTCTTCACATTGTTTGAAATTTTAAGACAGAGAACCCCCCCCCCCGTGCCTGTATCGAAGGAGCTATCTTAATTTTATGCTGACAAATGCCTCATCCATCTGTCTGTTCAGTGCTAATATTTTTCTCATTTTTTGAGGTTTTGCGACTGCTTTATATTTTTTGCAACCATTTGGTAGACTTTGTCTGTTTTTGCCATATTTTGTACTCTGGTATGTAAGGCTTAGACCTAGCACCTTTGTGAAGTCATCACTTTCCCCTTCAAGATTAATGTGCTTAGTGACAGAAGGTAGCAGTTTTAGATAGTCACATGGTCTATTTCTCGAACAAAACACTGCTGTATGTACACACAGTGGAAGGATGAAGTCAAGTTCTATAGAAGAATGAATATTGATGCTATGATTTCTGGAAATCGAAAACAGGTTTCCCTAAAAGCCATCTGCTGATTGGGCTCTTCTAAACGACCTCATACTGCTTCCTCACAGAGAATTAGGTGGGAAGGATTCCTCTCCATGCCTTTGACACTTTGGGTGTGGATGGTGATGAGTTCCCCACTGATACCACAAACGCTGTGTCTCTGTTTCACCTCTCTGCTCTGCACAGCTAGAAAGAAGGATTCTGTTGTCTCGAATTGTAAATTTCGTGCTCTGTAGACCACTTCAGCAAGACCGTTGTTGTCAGCTGCACTCTGTTTAGAGAATTCTCGCCACAACGAGGGATGATGCTTAACTTGATTATGAAAGATTGTGAACTAACGGGTTGCTTTTTGAGAGATTCTGTGCTTAGAGATTTAACATCAAATTAACCTTTTCACTTTAAAACTAAAGCTAAAACCATTTGTGCGCAACCAATCTCTGAAGAGGTGCCCGTGATTAAGAGAAATTCTGTTGGCATCAATAACATTCATCTTGGCAAAACTAGACAAGGATCCCAGTGACTGGGAAGATTACAAGCAACTGATCATTCCCTACTTACCCTCTTACCCATCTTTCTCTTCTCCAGTTTCTTCTCCCCACACTTGCCTCCCACTTCATCGCCTATTTACTTTGTCTCAATTTCAGATTCCTCACAAAGGGTGCTTTTGTGTTTTCAGTTAAGCATAGTAAAGTTCAGACTTTTTTGGAAATGCACATATTTCAAAATAATCTGTCACAAAGGTACTGGGTCACTTATAATACTGACCTGTAGGTGCCTATTAAGCCCCGTTACAGCCACGTGCCATGCTTGTCACCTAGCACAGAAACATTGCAGCTCAGATTCTAACCCGTTTTCGTTGAAAGCTTGCCCTCTTGCTGACTTTAGTAGTGACAATACTAACGTGCAAGGTTTCTTTAAGCTTGATGGTCAAGCCATGTCACTAGACAAAAAACTTGAAAGAAGCAACTTGTAGGGGGAATGCTTCGCCAGAGGAGAAAATAAATTCCGCTGCAGTCATTATTCGATTGTATACTTCGAAGAGAGGTTGACTACCAACTCGCTGAAATACGTGATAAGAATGTAGTGAAGCCAATAAGATGGTGATTTTATATTATATGTAATTGAGTATTAAGATTGACTGTTATCACTATCCTTTTGACAATAAATTAACCGTAGAAGACACCCTTTATTGTGAATAGCTGGCTTGAAAACGGATTTCCAGCATGCTTATGGAACTGCCATTCCAGCAGGGGGAAAGTGGTGGGAGGGTCATGCCCTATGCAATCGCATGTGAATGACAAAATTTAAAAGATGGTGCATGGGGGTGTAAGCAAACGTATTCAAAATCTAGCAAAAATAAAAGCATCTCCAGCCCCACAAAGGCTGCATCTGACTTCATACCAGTACCAACAGCAGTCTCCACATCAGCACCAATGCTTTTGGGATCCACAAGAGACACAGTGGCTTTTGTAGCCTTGTCAGATCAATACATTAAAAAAAAAATCCTGCAGTGCCCCTGATCTCAAAGTCAGTAAGGGAAAAAATCTCATCAGATGGTTGTTGCAGACTTTAGCTCTTGGTCAAATCTTACATTCAAATATTCCTGTACTGTAGGAAGCTGGGTTTTTATATGGTATATCAAAATGAGATATATTGTGCAAAGAGTATGGGTGTTCCCTTACTAGTGGACAGGGGCTTTCGCTAGCAATCCCAATGTGCTCTTTTAGGGGGTAGTGTGGTTGAGCCTTAGGCTTATCAGAGAGGACTGTTGTACATCTAAAAATACACATCCAGTCAAAATATGAGAGACACGACTCAGTAAGGAGATCCACACAAACTTGTAGAAATAACAATTATATATATTGGCACCAGAATCGGTTTGATCAGGTAAGTGTTTTACAGGAAAAATACTTTCAGGTTTCTAAAGTCGACAGTGCATTTTTCAGAAGCAGCAATGTTATCCTATGGAGAGAAAAACAAGTACTGCATCCAGGTATAGTACAGCAACTTACAGGACCAATCTCCTGGACTTAAGGTAAGTATTGGGCAGGGGTCAGCACAACACCAGCATGTCACACTGGGTGTCACTTGGCAGGCGGGTGCCCAAAATTTCTCAATAGGGATTGGTGAGGTCGAAAAGATGCTGCAGGTGATGACTTGGGGGTCCATTCGGGGGGAAACAAACAAGTGGGTTACAGTCTTGGGTTGTCCGGGGTCTTCCTCTCCACGGACCGAGAGCGACGGGTGCAGAGGTGTCTTGAGGCATCAGGTTTTTTCCATCGGAGCACTCACAGTTGAGGGGACCTGCATGCAGAGGCTGCAGGCGATGTTGGAGGGTCCACAGTGGTCTTTGTCTCTGGAGAGCTGGGGAACCAAGCTAACACTGTTGGTTCACTTTATCTTGGACCGGGTGACACAGATGCAGTGGTGGTTTCAGGTGTCCAGATTTTGTGGTCCGGAGTCCTCTCAGGTCTCTTGGGGTGTCTGCAAGATGCAGGGAAGCAGCTCTGCTGCTCCATGGGAGCTCTTGGGTCTTTGTTGAAGATAGGAAGGCCTTCCAAACTTTTGGAGGCACAGCAGCTTGAAGTACAAATTGACTTTGGCCCAAATGGGTAGGAACAGCAGACAGGCCGGCAGGGCTGGGGCCAAGTCAGGTGCCTCTTCCTCAGGCTTTGCTTTTGTGGCTTGTGAGTGTCCTTCCTCGTAGGTCAGCAGAAATCTTATATCCTGGTACCAGAGGCTCCCCTAAATACTGAATTTAGGGGCATATAGGGGAGTGTAGGGTATTAGCCAATGGGCTACCTACTCTTGGGGGTCACTGCACCTGTGGGAATTGGGCGTAGCTCTGTCCCAGAGTTCCTAAATCTGCCAACACAAAGATGGCAGATTTTTAAATGTTGTGTCCACATCAGGCAACGCACCTTAGGGGTGGGTCTGTCCTGAGGGGGAGACACACCTCTCTGAATATTAAATGTCCTGCCTGTCCAGGTGCCAAATGGGTCCTGGGCCAGGAGGGTTGGCATCTCTCCTCTGAGTGAAGCCAAATCTGCATACCATGGACAGTGGGCTTCTTTGAAGCCCCCTGCCTTGGAATGCAGATTCACAGGTCATCCCGGTGGGCTTCCAGAGCAGGGTTTGTTTCTGACCACCCGAGAGCAAAGGCTCTCACCCTATGGGGCAGAATCTTGCCTGGTGGTGGCAGGCTGGTAAAAATTTGTTGGACCCCACACAGGTAGTTGGTAGGTTTTCAGGGGGCACCTCTAAATTGACCTTTTCGTCCATGTATTAGTAAATCCATCACTGGCATCAGGGAGGGTTTATGAATATGAGGTGTTTTATACCAAACATCCCTATTTTCAGTGAAGCCATCATGTAGCTGGGGGACTCGTATTGACCAGTGTCCAGCATATGTATTTAAAATGGCTTTCCTGTTCACTCACTATGTCTAAGAACCAACAGAGACATAGCAGAGGCTAATCTGCTCTTGCACCCGCCTTAGGGCTGTAACACCTGCTCTAGGTATGACTTGCATATATTGCACATAGTGTTAGGGGACAGGGCACACAGTGTTTTCACATTTAGCTGCACCAGTACATTCAGCCTGCAATGACAGTCCTTTGTGCTAGGTGAGGGGTCCCAGAGGGTGGCAAATTACATGCTGTAGCCTTTGGGGACCTTCTTGGTACCCATGCCTTAGGTGCTGTGGGTACCATTTACTAAGGACTTAAAGGGGTGCCAAAGGTATGGCCAATTGGGGAACAATTGCACAGGTCCAGGGAAAGATATCTGGCACTGGGGACCTGGTTAGCAGGTCAGCCAAAATTGGATCAGATACTAGGCAAAAAGTGGGGGTGACCATGTCAAAAAGGGGGACTTTCCTACATGTACTACCAAGAATCCTTCCATTTTTTTCCAAAGATAGCGTTGCCATGAAGCACCTTGAGAAGATGGCATACCTGTCCACTAACACCAATGTGATTGTGGGGGGATATTGCCATTTTGAGTGCCCACAACAAAATATTCCTGCTGCACAGAGGTGTTTTGCAGTCCATTGGGAGCAGGTTAACAGCTAGCTCACTTATGAAGGTCAGCCTTTGTTTCAGTGGCAGTCACGCACATGAGGAATGCCATCGGTTGGTCAGTCAGTCATGCTGCCCTAAAACTTGACAACTAATACAGAACCATTTATGACACATTCTGTTCTGCCAAATGGATGTTTGTGATGGCTATGCCATTGGAAACACCTCCTTTCACCACCCTTTAAATAGAGAGGCAGAACCCCCCCTCCCCTCCCCCCCCCCCCCACCCCCACCCCCACCCCCACAGCCGCCTCTACTTAATCTTGCAGGCTTATGACATACTTTTCACTTACCACACACTGCTTCATTCCCAATGACATCCATGATTTTAGATAGTAGACAAATTGCCGAAAGATTGTCCCTAACCCTAAATCCGAGACTTTCCAATTCATGTCGCTGGTCAGACACTGCACACTGAATGATGCCTAGGTTGTTCAGGCCCAAATCAGTAACATACTTCGAATAATTTGCCTGCATGCCCTTACCCTACTGGATGTTATCTGGTGACCCGCAACAGACCATTATTATAACCCAATGTACATGTGGAGAGTACTGCTAATGCTGAAATGTCTAACTTTAAGATGTTTAATTGCTGCCTATTAACTCTGTATCACGTGTTGGAATTCAATAAAGAAAAGTAATAAAAAAAAAAAAGAGAGGCAGAATGCAGAGAAGGGTGGCCTGGGCATCTGCTTTTTTAGTGGTTGTTACGTTAAAACCTCCTGTCAATCATTGCCTTAGTGTATGCCACAGTGCTCCAGTGAGCCAGAAACCCCATTCAGGCCCTGTAAGTTGGAATTATTGTTGGACTCTAGTATTTTTTATCTTGAAGTTTACTCCCACAAGTTTTGTGGTGCTAAAAAAAATGTTGGCCTTAATCGACTTTGATAAAACGTTTCCTTCTGTAAGCTTGGACTTCTGATTCCAAGCCTTAAGCAAAACTAATTTTTAATCCCTGATTCCTAGTGTGTGTCATATAATACACAGCACCATGGGCCCAAATTATGGTGAATGGAGCATTGTAGGACCGATTTTCAGTTAAACAAGACACTCCGCATGGATATGTCCTCTTCTACTCTCGGATCCCCCTTGGCAATAGAGATGTTAGCTGAATGGGTCAGGGTATGCTTTTCAGAGGCTTTCAGTGGAGTGGCCAATTAAAGACTGTATCTGTTTTATGCTATGTCCTTCTATTTATATATCCACCCCCCAAAATGAACAGTACACAGTTAACCTACAAAGAATTGCTTCCACCTTAGCAGAAACTGGCACAAATTGGTCCAGATCCCAGTGAGAGTGGAGACCAAGGCGACACATTGGAAAACTTAACTCCCAGTTCAGACAGGAAGTTTCATGTACAGAGAAGTTGATATTTAATTGGTACTCCCCATAATCCTGGGACCTAAACATTTACCCTGATGGTTACATTGGGAGACCTGCTGCGCAGATTGGCTTCCTTGCCCATGTCATTAATGGCCAGGTCCATTAGAACATCTTTGTTGTCCCTTAATACAGCAAAATAAATGTAAGTGGCAGAAATACTGTCGCGTGTTTTCGTGAAAAGAGGCCGTACTGTAACCAGCGGGGGCCTTCATTTGTGATACATACAACTTTCAAGGTTTCCCTCAGACTGTCTTCAACAAAAATGAAGACCGGAGGATTCACAAAGAAAAGCCTGTAAACAAATTCTAGTAAGTACTACATAAATGACCTTATACAATGTGCCACTGTCAGGGTATCAAATAGGGTTTATTCAAGATACTTGCTGTAACCTCAGCAAGCAAAAGTAAAACTAGACTCTGTTTTTCACCTGCTGGCTCCCCACAAACAAATGAAATAGAAACCTCATGTTTTTGCTGACCACAGTTCCTAAAATCATTGTGTGGAAAACTGGTATTTTCAAAAAGTATTTCAATATTTGCAGTCTGCTAGCTTGCAAACCCATACTGTTTTACATTGTTGATAAATTACCAAATTAGGATTCTTTGTTTTTGTCTAGCTTTGCTACCTTATACTTTGTATATCTTATAAATCCCTCTTGCTGTGCACTATTTCTCTGTCTAGTGTTTGATTCCAGAAACTTTCTCTGCGTAAATTAAAACTTGTCTTTTCAGGAGTTGTCCAAGGGAGGAGTCTTGGTGACTCGCTTTGACTTTGGCAATAGCCTAAAATGTTGCTACCTTCAGATATATTTGTTTTTTACATTTTTGGGTTTAGACCACAGATTGAGAGCTCGTATACAAACGTTATTCGAAGTTTATAAGTGGGACCAAGCTTCTGGATGGTAAAAGTTGTCGGGAAGATCTTTGAAGTCAGGAGTGATAGCATGCACACACTGAAAAGATCGGTGAAAGCATGAGGACACCGACGATTGAATGCAAGTACACTGAGATCACAGGCAATCACTCATAGTTAACAGGTTTCTTAGGTGAAAGCCTGCCAGTCAGCGAAGCTTGAGTCATCTTTTAGGCTTGCATATGCTTGGTGCATGTGCCTATATAACATGAAGCAGCGAGCCTTTTTTTTATTTTTTTTTATTAGCTGTGCTTCACACATCTGAGGTGCTGTGCAGAATGGCCCAACTTCTTGCAAAGACAATAGGTACCAAAGACGGGACCTGTTGATTTTGGCAGTGCTTGCTCTTATGGCACTTCTACCACTGGAATGTCAGAGAATGAATTATTCACAATTTACCATAATCCCTTGGTCTCTTATTAACCCCAGAGTGTGTGGTGGAAACAATGCCCAGGAGATCTTGTCCTAATTGTCTCCATATATTGACCGGAAAGGACACACACTCTCTGCCAAATACCTTTAGCTCTAGGGGTGTTGGTGTTGGAATTCTGTATTAAATTCCAACTGAAGACTTTAATAAGTAGAGAGAAGTAGCTTTGAGCACACTACACTATGACACAAGTAAAACAATACTCCATTAATATTGTTTCTAGTAGAGACTTCTATCCTCAGATTCCTCACCTTTTGAATATACCCTAGGTGTCAGACTGAACATGTAAATGTTTCAGCAGTATCTCTGCACGCCGGTAAGTGATGCTGTGGGACTTCGCTCTGATGCTGCTTCAATAGGCGCCACTCCCATGTGCTGACGTTGGTTCCTTTCTATTTGTTGCATATTTTGGCTCTAGATACATATATTTAGCATATCCTGCCATCTAGTGTTTCACATTTACAAGTTGTTTTTCTTCAAAGAAGTCTTCGAGTCACGAGGTGTAGTGACTTCTCCTCTAGTGTGTATTGCACATGTTCTTTGGCTTTTTTGTTAGATTGTTTTGTTTCCTCCATTTGGTTCAGATGTCGATCTTGGAGCTCCGTAACTGAAGGTCGTTTCCAGCATCAAGGCCCCTGTTTTTCTTTTTAACGCAAACGACAGACAGTTGTATACACCGGCTGGTGTTAAATCAACTGTTGAGTTGCCTGTCCAGGTTTGGGTCCCGCCTTCGATGCATCTTTGCTCTACATGACTAAGAGGGATCGAAAAGACCTTCTTCAGTTTTTGTCATAAGTGTCATCCCCAGTATTCCAGGCAGGACCAGCACAAGGTCCTGGATTTCATAGAGGTCGACTCGGGCTGCTGGGACTGATGGCCTCCTGATCGAGCACACCAAGTGGCATAAGTAGACCCTGCTGGAGGATCTGAAATCTCTGTGGACCCAACTTCAAGGGGACCTCTTCAACCATGTTCAGATTTCGGAGGATACGGTGAAAGATCTGCAATTGGGTCAGCAGCAGACCTCTCCCTTCAGCACCCAGTGGTGACCCATGCATTGCTTCTGGGCTGAGGTGGCCATCTGGGAGAGGTGGAGATCAGAGGCCGCTGGTCTTCTGAGTCCCTGCTCTATAGTAATCTTCTGGACTTGAGGGCCATCCGCTTGGTGTTGAAAGCCTTCCTTCCATTTATCAAGTGAAGGCTGATTCAAGTGCTCACGGACAACACCACTGCCATGTAGTACAGCAAGAGATAGGGCAGGGTGGGGTCACAGACCCTGTGTCAGGAGGCCTTCCACGTCTGGAAATGGCTGGCCCACTAAGGGCACTTCCTGGTGGAGCACCACCTGGTTGGATCATTGATGCAAGAGGGCACCCTTGGCTCGATCTGTTTGCCACTGGCAAGAGCATGCAATATCAGTACTTCTGCACCTGTGAGTTTCCATGATGTCTCTCATTGAGAGACGCATTCCGAATGAAGTGGAGCTCAGGACTCCTGTATGCCTTTCTCCCTATAACTTTCCTGCCCAGAGTTCTCAAGAAGATCAGTACCAACTGGGCTCAAGTCATCCTAGTGGCCCCAGATTGAGCATAAAGCATTAAGAGTATAGTATCCAGAACTCCTGAGCTTGAACAGCAGGGATGGGTTCTGCACCCATGCCTTGGCAATCTTTATCTTCATGCTTGGAGATTGAGGGGGTGACAGCTGAACACGCTCATCTTTTCTCCAGAGGTGCTTGTTGTCATTTTGGCAGCCAAACATCTCTTGACAAAACCTGTATATGCCTATTGGGACAGATTTGTGGCTTGATTAACTACATGTCGGGTAGACCCTCCAGGCCAAAGTTATGTTATTTTGTTAGTTTATCCACAGCCCTTGTTCTAGTCATACTTAAAAGATACCTTTTGACTGTTTCAGCTTTTTTGCATTTGCTGAATCAGCCCTCATTGTTTGGCTTCAATTATTATGTACTTTTTGAAAGGTTTACAACATTTGTTCCTGCTTCTCCCTTTGTCATGCCACAGTAGGACTTTAACTTGGTTCTAACAGTTCTGATATGTACTCTGTTTGAGCAGCTTCATAAATGTTCCTACAGCTCCTTACCCTCAAGACAGTGTTCCTGGTCACCTTAACACTGATGCTGCATGTGAGTGAGCTTCAAGCTGTCAGTGTCAACGCACCATACTCCACCTTCTTCCCAGACAAGCTGGTTTTGCGAACATGGGCCTCTTTTTTGCTTCTATGTCAGTCAAAACATCACCTTGCCAGCATTCTGTGCTCTTCTTTTCCCTTCTGAGGAGGGGAGACTCCTTTGCTTGGACCCAAAGAGAGTGCTGAGCTTTTACATAGATCATACCTAAGAGCACCAGTTGGATGCTGAGCTCTTGTGGGGTTCTCTTGAGCAAACAAGGCAAGGATGTGCAGAAGAGAACCTTCTCCAGCTGGACTGTGCTCTGCATCAAAATATGCTACAAACTGGATATAATGCAGCCTCAGGAAGAACTTTTTGCTCATTCTACCAAGGCCAAAACAGTTACCACTGCATTAGCACATAGAGTCCCTGTCCTGGACATCTGCCAGGTAGTTGCATTGGCGCCCCTCCATGCTGTGACAAAGCACTTTTTTTTTTTTTTTAACAGTCAGGTTCGCTGAGAGGAGCATTTTGATCGAGCAGTCCTGCAAGTCTTTCTGGTTTGAGTCCATCCACAGGACCACCTCCAAATAGGTACTGATTTGGTATGTATTCAAAAGTTGAGGAATCTATGCCTAGAAATCTCTATCAGAAGACCAATTTGCTTAAGTTCAGTAACATTCTTTCTGAAAGACACTACATCTAGCCACAGATTCCTCACTGACCGCCTCCGACCATCCCCATCCCATCCACCCCCCTTCCCCCCTCCCCCCATCCTCCACATTAATGTGATTAGCCTCTTTTTATTAATAAGATCACAACTCTAGGAATATGCACACTGCTCATACCAATTTGCTTTTGGGGCTCTGCGCCTGGGGGCCCGGATACTCTCAAAAGTAACTGACTTCAGATCCCAGGATAGCATCCATATAGGCTCCACACGTAATATACAGAGTTAAACAGCATCATAGCAGAGCCACATGGTGCCACATACTGGTGGGCAGAGGTAATGCTGAAAAGTTATCAGATCCAGTCTGACGCTGTGGAATATTGAAAAGGTAAAGTTTCAGCTTGATAGTTTCTACCAGAAAGAACATATAACTTGTTCTTTTGTATGACAGGGCCTCTGACCTAGTTCACTAGTCAGAGGAGGCAATATGGATCAGACTTTAAAACATCAACAGAATTAAACATTGAGAAATTGGTTCTAAGAAAGACTCTGAATGCATCAAAAACACGTAGGCATATTATACCTCAGAAAGATGATTCTTCAGAGCTGATGGGGGTGAATTTGAAGACTAAAAACACTCACTAGACTGTAACAGAAAAGTATTTAGCAGCCAAGAGAAGCAGAAAGAAAAAGAGTCCCTCTTGATCAAAAGGACAAGACACCGGTGAGAACCAAGTCTTCAAACTCGGACCCAACTTTGACAGATCTGGATCAGGCTAAGGTTAAGTACACAGAAACCCAACAAACCTTGACAAAGAAGAGAGTGTCAATAGTTGACGTCAAAGCCAAGGAAACGGCTATTGACGAGAAGAGAAAAATTATTGGAGGTCAAAATGACTGTTTTGCTGCAAACAAAGAATGAATTTAAAGGAGAACCAACACACTCACATAATCACTTTTAAAATAGGAAGCAAAAGGGCAAGTGAGGAATTAGAACCTAAAGGAGAGGCTTACATTCCACCTAAAGTTGCTGACCACCTAAAGAAGCAACAGGAGGATGAACAAGATTGTTTTTGTGGAGGACAAACATAAGTGCCTCTATGGGAGAGATAGATTGGTAACAAAGTATTTGGGAGAATATAGTGGTAGAATCATTATGGAAGAAAAAGGTCAAGACCCTCTCAACCAGGCGATCTAGTTCTACACTGTGGTGACACCCATAGGGGAGCAATTAAAAGATGATCAGTAAGAGCCCAGTATCCTCCTAGATGCTTTACTTCTTCTGTAAAAAGCAATATCTTTCAATTCCACCCAGTATTTTACAAGGTAGAGAAGCTTTAAGGAATGGTCCTCATCAAAGGCGGGGGACTGGATAGTGTGGGAGTAATACAAAGCATGCCCTCAGGGGCCCACAGTTTGAAAGTACAATTTACTGCCAGATTAACTAAATTACCTACGGTCGCACAACAACAAACACAACAGCTCCCCAGAGCCGCCTCCTAAGCAGCAAGATAGCAAAAGAATGGATGCTGTCACAAAGATATTGATTGAGCCATATCAAATCAATGGAGAATTGAAGGCTTCACTGTGCTGCACAACATGAATGGACATTAATGGAATCAATGCTGAATTTAGCAGGTGAAACGAGCTAAGATTGCAGTACTACAAGGGATGGTTATAACTAATACTTGTCTACGATCTTCCTCAGACTCTGCAGACAAGTCAAAGCAAAGAATCCTTTTGAAGCAGAGGAAAGAGTATGAGCCAGGCCCATGGAGACCCCAGCCAATCCAGTTAGTAACTCCCGGGGGCTAAGCTGGGAAGTTACCTGCAGGGATGGCAAACAGTAAACTCCAACAGTGTGTTCTGAATGTTAAATATTGATGATACTACATACTGTAGAAGAATACATTGGATGATAATACATAGAATTGGACAGGAGACGCCCCAATATACAAAAACAATCATACAAAAAAGACCATAAACCCTGTCTTAAAAATTAGCGGAGAAACTCACAATCAGAGGGCCAATAGAAAAAGTACCAAAGGCTGAACAGAAAAAGAGCGTGTACTTCACTTCACCTTGAGACCAGTAAAACTAAACATTGTCGGAACTGTAAAGTTAAAGAAAACAACCTTGGAGGGGTTATTGTAATGCTGGAAGATGGAAACTACCTGTGGACAATAGATTTCAAACGTGGCAACTTCCACATTTCAAGGAACATTGGAAATATGTCCGATTTGTGCAGGGGCATACTGATGTGTCTACTATTGGGATGTAGTCAGCACAAAGTGTTTGTGCAAAATGTCTGGCAGCGGTAGCAGCGCACATAAGGTCCAAATAAAACATGTATACATGTACGTAGGCAACAGGCTAGAAAGAGGTTCAGAGTCAATCTGAAAAAATCCTTCTTGCTTATCGTAGCAGAATGTGTTGCTGGTGGCAGAACAAGACACTGTCAAGCCAGTGACTTTTCCCATACAAAAGACTACACTAAAATTACAGGAGGAGGTTAACAGGTCAGGTTTACCAGAAGTCTCTGACAGTAAGGACATTAATGAGGTTACGTATTATGATGGTATCCTTAATCTCCATTTATACCCTTGGCAAGTGTACACATAATGCCCATATAAAAATGGCACTCGAGTCAGTGGTCATAAAGGAGAGGGGACTAAGGCGATCAAGTGGTTGCACAGGTAAATACAAAAGTGCTAGTCACAGAAAAACATAAGGGGTAGAGACTTCAAAGCCCATTCATTACATTTGGTGCCACTTACCCTAGATGCATTACAAGCAGGGCAAGGTGCACACATAGGAAGATTGAAGAGTGAAGATCCTACTTACTCTCAAAACTAGCACAGGAGGTTTGGGGTGGGCCAACCTAGGACCGTTATGGTTGCAGCCCCTTTACCACAAGAGCAAAACATAAGTTACCAGGCTAAGAAGGCAGCAAGCAGTGTCAAATGAATGAGGCTAGGTCGAGGAGTGGTAGACCTGATTGTTCAAATATAACGAACACCTGAAATAAACCTAGTTGCAAAGGAGGGAAACGCAAAATGATACAACTTCACATCCACCCACTTACAAGAAGGCTTAATACTACAACAGAATTGATGCAGTCCATGTGATTCTAGAAAAGGTTCACCATGCAGAAGAAACTGGTTACTTATATTAGTTATTCAGTTTGAAGTGCTTTTCTATTTATGTATCACCATCCTACCTTCCTGCTGCAGTAGTGAAGTTGATTAATAAAAAGGGAATTCACAATAGAGAATCAAACAAGCAGTAAAGTGCACAAACAAATAATTTGAAAGATGGCGACTAATTACTGGAGCATAGGGAGTTCCTCTTACATCGATGTCCAAACAGGAACAATTTAGGTTACAGAGAGGAAGCTTCCAGACCCAACCACTAGATGCCAGAATATTGCACAAAATGTGACCCAAAAAGAGCTTCAACTAGCAAGACTGTTACAAGCTAGCAATTAGTTGTAGAGAGCTGGCTTTTGTATAGTGGACCAAAATTAGGTCCAGACAAACCCCAGAGGTGTCACAGAGGCACAATAGACATCCCAAATGCTCTCTCTTGTGGTAGTGTGTTGAGACAGTTAGGCATATCGGAGGGTAGAGCTAGGCATGTAAGACACACTCATATAGTAAGTGAGACACACACTCAAAGAAATCCAACACCAGTTTATAAAAATAACACATACTTTTATATAAATTTAGATACCAAGATCACTGGATCCAGATGAGTAGTTTTTGAGTTAAGAATTTTTAGAGTTTTTAAAAGTTTCGGATGTGGTAATGTTATCCCATGGAGGAAGAACGCACACTGCATAGAGGTAGAGTATAGTGCCTTACAGGACCAATCTCCTAGACTTAGGATCAGTATGGGCAAGGTCCAAGGCCACACCAGCAGGTCACCTCGGGCAACACTGGAGCGGCTGTTTGCAAGGGTGCAGTTCAGCATCTGGCGCCCTGTGTAAGTCTGTGGGGATCGGTCACAAAGTTGCTGCAGGGATGGACTGGATGGTCACTCCAGGGGAGCCCTCGGGTGGGGGGGGAGGGCTTGACCCTTGAGGTCCTCAGGCATGTGGGGACACTGTCGGTCTCCTTTGTCGGGGGCTATAGGGCATGGGTGCAGTGGTGTCTTCTGGTGTCGATTCCGGTGCTTGAGTTCCTTGTGGTTGCAAGGGGGCCGACAGAAACAGTCTGCAGTCCTAGACTGGGGGTACAATCCGACCCAGCCAACAAGTGGGCTCAGGTCTCACGAGGCAGGGAGACTTGGGGACAACTTTGGTCCTCTTCTCCTCGCTCCGGGGAGGTCCGGTGCAAAAGTGTCCTGAGGGGTTGTGTCTTTGTCTCCTGGTCATTCGCAGTTGAAGGGGAGTCTGCAGAAACAGGCTGCAGACTGCATCGGGAAGTCCACAGTGGGCGCACTCAAGAAGGGCTTCCAGCACATGTATTGAAAATGGCTTCACTGCACTCTTACTATGTCTAAGAATCAACAAAGACATAGCAGGGACATATCTGCTATTGCAGATATGCCCACACGTGTAATATAATGCACCACATGACAGAGCCACAACATTATACATTTACGGTTACAGTTATCCCACTGGCCCTCAATCGAGCATATCACTAATACATTGGTTCGTCTGCAGCTATATTCACTTAATCTTACACATTGTCCCTCTCCATTTCCGCCACACTTTGAATCGAAAGGATGCTCGGAGAGATATAACATATTCTAGTTTCTCCTGTTGGACACACTAATTGACCCCCTGCCTCCATTGGGCAACCGATGGTGCCGCCTCCACGCTCCAAGTAACAGCTGCGTCATGCTTGGCCACCAGAGATGCCATCCTCAAGAAAACACAATCTGCCCTGCTATTTCCTACTCCCTCTAGGACACCCAAAAGAATTTGTAGGGGGCCATATCTACCTCCATTGCCAGTACCCCAGAGAGCTCCCTGGTCACCGCTCGCCAGTAGGCTTGTATGCGTGGACAGGCTGACACCATGTGATAAGTCTGCAATGGGACATGAGCATCGGGACAGTCAGCATGCAGTCGGAGACCTGCTCTATACATTCTGTCATGGGTAAGGTATGTGGAATGCAGGTATAATGCCTACACCAGCCGGAGACGGGTAATTTTAGTCAAACCCCTGGGGGCCATCAAGGCATCGCGCCAGTCCTCCTCCTCCAACTGACCAAGCCAGCCCTCCCATCGTTCTGAGGTTCTCTAGCAGCTTTGCCGTGTTGGTGACCAAGGTACAATAGATCAGAGATACTCCACCCCTCTCCAAACCACCCATCACGATATTTGCCTTCACCTGGCTAAAATCAGGGAAGACCGTACCAGCCCGGACGTGGGCTCCTAATGCATGCTGCAACTGCAAATATTTAAGAAACTGTGTCTTGGAGAGCGAGTACTGCTCCTGCAGCTCTTGGTAAGACAACATGTGGGAACCCCCCCCCAGACATCCCCAACAGGGAAATACCTATGTTGTCCCACTTGTGGAACCCCTCCAGCGCAGAGACCTCACGCAACCACATACCCCACCACAATGGAGTTTGCTGAGTGAGATTCGTCCACCGTCCCGTTACTCTCTGTGTTGCCTTCCAGCCTATAAACACCAACCTTCTTATTTCAGGAACCTTTTATGGGAGGGGGCCACCATACAGTAAGTCAGTCAGTTTGGGGAAGCCCAATGTCAATAGCTCAAGTTGATACGCCGGGTCTGACCACCCGCCCGTCAACCAATCACTGATCACTAGGAGCTGCCAAATAATACAAATATATAAATTGGGCATTCCAAGCCCCCCTCCTGCACATCCCTCTGGCAAGTGTGTAGAGTGATTCTGGGGTGAGAATTATGCCATACAAATTGTCATACCATTGCATCCATCTCCTTAAACCATCCCTTGGGGAGTTGATAGGGGTAGTTCTGCAGAAGATAAAGAAAGCAGGGTAGGATCATTATTTTATACAATGCAATTCTACCCAGGACATTAAGGGGCAGGGTCTGCCATTTTTTTAAGATCTTCCCTGATTTGTTGCATAAGTGGCGTAACGTTGAGCACCCATGCCAACTCGGGCAAGAGAGCCACAGTGACCCCCAGGTATCGGAAGCTGCTGCGTCTAATGGGGATATTATCCTGCCAGTCGTAGCAGTCTCTGGCCGGATGCAGCGTGACCAACACCGACTTGCCCGGGTTAATTGTCAGGCCCAAGGCCTCAGAAAAGAGTTCCAACAGGTGCAGGCATTGGGATCCACTACTGGCTGGGGCAGATAAAGGAGTACGTTGTTCGCATACAAAGCAATGCCGTCCTCCAATCCTGAGGACCAAGCCCACCCCTTGATGAGCAGGTCTTCCCTTATGTTCTTCGCTAGCGACTTGATCACAAGGACAAAGTGGGGATAGTGGGCATCCCTGACTGGTTCCACAGCAGATGCAGAAGGGGGCCAAGATCACCCCATTAACCTGCACTCAAGCTGTCAGGTTAGAGTAGAGGAGTCGTACCAGCCCTCGAAACCTAGAGCCAATCCCCGCCTTTATGAGCACCTGGGAGAGATATGACTAGTCCACCGTATCAAACGCTTTCTCCGAGTCTATGACGAGCAACACTAGGTGTGGGGGCAAAGAGTGGCGATGGGCCAACGCTGCGTGCAGCCACCTAAAGCAGTGCCTGTTACTTCTGCCCGGAATGAATCCACGTTGGTCTGGGTGGATGAGAGAAGGCAGTACCTTTTTCAACCTAGCCAATATTGTAGAAAGAATTTTAATTTCAGTGTTAAGGAGCAAGATGGGGCGGTAGGCTGCACAGGAGGTGGAGGGCGGCTGGGACTTCGGAATCACCCCAATGATGGCCTGTTCAAGGTCCGAGGGGTAGCTCCCAGTCCGCTCGGCATACAGATTCAACAAGTGAGGGGCTAAGAGGTTGCCGCACTTGCAGTAGAACTCAGCCGGAAGTCCGTCCGGGCCTGGGGATTTGCCCGAGTCCATGTCCCACACCACCTCCCCTATGTCCTCCAACACTGTAGGTTCATCTAATTCCTCTCTCCACGTGACCGAGAGGCTAGGAAGGGATATATCGCACAACAGGGGATTTTCCCGCTCTGTCAGAGGCAGTGGTCACTCTGCATAAAGTCTGGCATAGTACTCGCCCTGAGCGATATCGTGGGGCGTTTTGCAGTGGACCCCGGAGTCGTTAATTATTTCAGAAACAATTCAACCAAGTACAGGCCGAAATGCCAGCCAATTCAGTAGCTTTCCACTCTTATCGCCCCACCCCTATACGCGCGCCACTGAGGCACACCACGTATTTGGTGGACTCAAGTGTAAGGTGACAGATTTCTTCCCGAATTACTCGCAGTTGCCTGGTAGTGGCTAGTAGATGAGAGTTGCATTTCCAGACGCAGTGCCTGAACCTCAAGGGAAGCCACCTGCTGGTTCTTCGCCCGCACTTAGAGGAGATGCCTAGCATGCCCTTGAAGGGAAGCCTTGCAGGCGGCCCATAGTACTCCCGCCGAGCGCAAGGAGCCAGTACTTTGCGCGAAATAGTGTGTGACTTCTTCCTGTATGGCCTGAACATAAGTTCCATCTTGAAGGTACCAGGCATTTAGTCGCCACGCAGGGCGCTGGGCCTTGCCAGGGTCCTTCATCTGCATCAGGAGTGGTGCATGATATGAAACTCTCTGCGGAAGTATCTCCATGGTGATGACCCGAAGGATATCAGAAGCTGGCACAAAGAGCAGGTCTATTCTCGCGTGTGTGTGTGGTGCGCTGCTGATGTATGTGTGTACTGCCGCGTTCTGGGGTACCATATCTGCCACACGTTGCAGAGACCCAACCCCTCTGATCAGCTGAGCAGCTGCTTGGCCTGGGCCATCCTGGGCGCAGTGACCGTTCCAGTGGCATCAATCTCTGGGCCCAAGACAGCGTTGAAGTCACCCCCCAGGATTGTCAAGCCTGGAGAAAGTCTCGCTACCACCTCCTGCAGTGTTGTTAGAAAGTGCGCGAGTGCCCCGGGGGGGGGGGCATATATACACAGGATGTTAACTGATTTGCCGCTGAGTGTGCCCGACACAGCAGTGTAATGGCCCCTTGGTTCTCTCTTGGTTGCAGTGATCACAATTGGGTTGAGTGGGGTATCGGGATAGCCACTCCTCTGGAGCCTCTAGTAAAGCCTGCATGGTATATCTTGTCATAGCCACTGCGCGCTAGCATTGGGCAGTGCTCGCCCAGTAGGTGCGTTTCCTAAAGCAACGCCAACCAGGGGGCAAAGCGGTGAAGAGCACTAAAAACCACAGATCTCTTAATCTTGTCTAGGAGTCCATTAACATTCCACAAGAGGACTTTGTTAAGAAGCCCAGAGGTGTGTAGAGAAACAGTATTTGTATGTGTTTAGGACTTCATGTGTGCCGATGTCCCGGTGAGGGGGGCAATGGGCGGGAAGTCCCCCCAGGGGAGGCATGTTAGTAATGTGGACCTAGGGGCATGATGCAACCACCTGTAAAAAAAAAAAAAAAGGTTAACATAGCTAAAACACAGCAAGAACAGAACTTTAAAACCAGCTCCCTCAAATCCCTTACTGCCCCCACCCCATACTTCCTCAACATCCGAAGCATCTGTCGCCCCAAAACATAAGAGACCCCCAAACCAAAATATCCATATTGGGTGTTGAGTGGTGGACCTCTCCATATAGTCTGAGTTCTGCAAGAATGCTCCTGTCCTGCTTCTGATAATGGATCTGAATTCTAAGTTCTCCTCCTCAATACCTCATAGCAGATCAAGAGCATCATTTGCACTGTTTCAGGTTAGCGAGGGAGTTTAGCTCAGACTGTCGACTTCTGGCGTCGGCAGGTCCTGTACTTGCTCCATGCAGGCTTTTGCAGTTGACATCGAGTGACTTTCGCGCCCCTCTGGGTCAGCCTCGGAGAGTCCTGGCTCTGTATTTTATTTCCTGCGGTGAGACCTTGTGCGCCCAGCCGACGCTTCAGACCCAAGGAGTCATCCCGTCTGAGTGGCCGAGAGCCCCCCATCCGAGGGGGAGGCTTCCGTCTGGGAACCTGGTGCTCCTCCGTGAGTTATTCCCATGCGGATTCCGGTGTCTAAAAAAAAAAAAAAAAGACTTGCCGTTGAAAAGGACCTTGAGGAGCGCAGGGAATAGCAGCATGTATTACATTTGCATTGCTCTCAGTTTCTGCTTAACAGTTTCATACGAGCAGCGTTTGGTTTGTACCTCTCTTGTATAGTCTGGAAAGATGAAACTTTTGTGGTTCTTCCACCAGACCTCAAGTTGCTTTCTCGCCTCACCAAGTATGGTATCTTGATCTTTGAAATGCAAGAATCTGGCAATGATTGGCCTCCTTTGCCTACCTGGCGGATGTTTGGCCGCCAGTGATCGGTGTGCTCGCTCAATCGCAAACCAAGGCGACAACCTTGTCACCAGCAGCCAGCCCTGGAGCCACGTCTCTAAGAATTTGCCTGCTCGGTTCTCCTCAGCGTCCTTGGGGAATCCTACAAATCCCAAATTGTTCCGCTGTGAGCGTTTTTCTGCATCCTCAGCTCTATGATGGAGTTCTCCTTGCGTATCAGCAACTGAGCCACTTTGGACCCCTCTCAGCTCAGATCACTGCCTGTTGCAGTCCCCACTTTAAGTTTTCGTTACGGGTTCCAAACGGGCGTGTTTGTCACAGGGCCCCCCACTCACACAGGCGCTAGTCAGTGGAGTATTGCCACAGCCTGTGCTCCTCTTACCACCTCGCCTGGGCCTCGACTACTCCTCCTCGTCTTTGTCACCAGACGGGGACTCCGGCCTCGCCCCTCCGCTCAAGGTCCCCGGAGGCCTCTCTGCAGGCATTGCGCCGCCGCCAGATCTCAATGTCTGCCGCGGCCCTGGGCTCTTCTCACTTGCCCACACGGGTCCCAGTCTTGCCCCTGCTCTCTTCGTGTTGCAGTCAGTGGCCGCGCCCGGCACGTCATGCAGGGCCTCTTCACTTATTTGGCCCCCAGAGTCTACTGCTTCCTTCAGGCCCCCCCACAGACCGCCAAACTTCTTACTGCCTGAATCACACACAGATTATCCTGCCTAGGGAACTACCGGCCCCCTGGGCCTGGCAGGCTCTCCTACTGGGGCGGCCTAGGCCAATCTCCTGGGGACAAGATGCTTACACCGCATCCCCACCCACTCAAGCCAACAAGCTTATCACCCTGGCCGGGCCCCCACTCTTACAGTCCTCTTTCACTGGGGCCCCTTTCCCAGCTCACCACTTCCTCCGGGCCTGCTCCTCTCTTCCCGGCCACCTCTGGCAGCCGTGGCCTAGGCCTATCCCCATGGGCCGGTGGGCTTACTTCATGTTTCTGCCCCCACTGTCACCGTCCTGAGCACGCCGCTCGGGCCCCGGCTCTTCTGGTCACTTCTCTCACCGGGGCCTCCTCTCCAGTCCCCCCTCCAGTCACCAGGCGGACTCTGCGCTCTCTGCGGCTGACGCTTAAGACCGGGGCCGCTGGCGCGGATCCTCCTCCGCTCCAACTAGATGCCACGGGTCAACCAGATCCGGTGCGTGCCGCACCCTCGCCTCTCGAGCCTTCCATTATTCCCGAGTGCCTCAACCCCCTCTCCTCACCACCGGGGGGGCCCGCTCCTCTTTCTGTGGCCGCCGCACCCAGTCCCAGACCGGGCCGATCCTCCTAGGCCAACGGGCCCAGTTGGCACCTCCGTCCACCTCAGGCATCGGACGGAGCACACCGCCCGATCCTCTGCTCCATCCGTCACCCCTCTCACCGGGTCTCCTCCCCAGCGCACTGCGTCCACCGGTCGTGTTCCTCTTCCTGCAGCCGTTGCCCAAGGCTAGGGCTGCCTGCGCAGGATCTGCCTCCTCGGTCCTTTGTCCCGATCAGCCCTCACAGGTCGGACCGGTCTGGTGGCCGCTGCTCCCGTCGCCCTCTGAGTCTGCAAACTGCCTCCAGCGTCACAATTTCCTCTCTACACTTCCAGGGGGGTGGGGGGGCTTGATCGTCCCGATACAGTTGGCCCGCAGGATAGTGGGGCTTTTACAGTCGGATGACATAGGGGTCCGAAGCACTCTGAGTGCGACCGCCATCTTGACACCCGAAGCCACGCCCCCTGATTTACAAATATTACAGGCGTTGGTTTAGGGGACATGGAGTATTGTCACTTTTTGGAGCACTCTGACACGAAGGCTTAAATGGCAGTCTGAATGAGGTTGGTGCTGGGTCCATTAGAGTGGCACAAGTTGTGCTGCAGCACTTAGGGGCCATATTCAGTACCCATGCCGTAGGTACCAGGGGTGCGGTTCACTAGGGACTTACAGAGGTGCAAAAGGGCCTGGCCACTTTGGGATTAAGTGACCAGGTGTCTTGTTTTTGGGGAAGGAATACTGGCACTGGGGACCTGGTTAGTCAAAGTTGCACCACAAAACAGGCAAAAAGTGGGGGGTACTCCAACCATATCTCAACTTCATACACCCCATTCCCCCTTGAAAACAGCCTAGAAGACTCAGCCAAAACCTGGGAGAGTTTTCCTAGTCTGTCAGTCGAGAAAAAGTAAGGAAGCAGGCTGGATGGTTGCAGGGCCTACTCAACCTTACATCCTACTGTTCAGGTCACTTCCTTTGTTAAGCTGACCTACCTCAACAGTGTTAGGACCCCATTTAAAATGCTCTTTGTCTGCCCTTTTTGTTTCCTCACGCATTCTCTTTGCTTTGGGATAAGAGGTGTCCACCTCTGCCAACCCTATCTTAGCCAGGCAACCCCCAGCTTACCCAAAAAGGTTACCCACAACTTGAGTAACCCCACCATGACCAACCGGGTCAGGGGGCCTAGCTTGCTATTTGACATGGTGTCAAACCACCATGCCAAAGACAGTGTAGCCTTAAAGGCTAACACCCAGCAGAGGTCATGGATACTGTAATTTCCCAGAAGCAAACCTTTAGCTCTTCACTGACAGGTAAAAAGGCTAATCTACAGGCACCTTTGGGTTCAGGGTGCCAGTCTGCTATTTTAGAGGGGGGCACTACCTCCTGTAGCAAACACCATTCTTCTACTCTCTCTTCTGTCAGCAGAGGAGCCACCAACTCATATTGGACAGTTGTCTGACGAGACAGGACTTTATGTGGGACAGGTTGGGCTTCTTCCTTACTGGAGCAGAACCTCCTTGGCTCACTGGAACTTTGGCTTAAAGTTGCCCACCTTTCCTACACTTTCTCTTTTTTCTTTTCTTCTGGGGGCTGATTGAACTAACTGCAGGATCAGCACCTAATAATTGGGAGAGGACTGGCACAGGACCAGTTCCTCTTTTGGGCTCTGACCAACCTATGGGAGGTCATTTCCAAGGAGACAATCAAGCGGGAGGGCTGTACTGATTACCACCCTTCTTGAACTAAGAAACCCAGCTATTTCTAAGAACACTAAAGCCACAGACCTATCAGTGACCTCCCCTCGGATAGTCCTCACTGTGCAGTCTCACCTGGGATGTACTGGTTGGAGAGTACCACCCTGTCATGCACAGTGGTGTGACCGGCACAGGTATCTATCAGGGCAGTGTTTGGGATTCCATTCACCAGTAGATGGTGGAAGTGTTTACTACCCTCTGGCATCTCCAACTCACCTTTTGGTCCAACTTTCCAGTTAAAGGCTATGACAATTTCCTCATCTAATGAGTCATCCTCTAAGGCTACACTGGCAACCACCGGGGGTACACTAGTGGGTTTGTTTTTAGGACAAGAGGTGTCATTGGTTCGGTGCCCTGTCTGTACAGTCAAAGCACCAAGCCTTTGTGGCATCACAGTTTTGACTCTCGTACCCACTTTTATGTTGAGGTGTCTTGGGGTCCACCCTCCTGAACAGACTCTTGGGTGCCTACAGATGATTCCTTTTCTTTATTTTTAGAGTGATCCACCTTTTTCTCTTTGTGGGAGGGGCTTCCCTGCTCCTTTCTTTTGGCCACCCCTCAATGACTTTTCATGAGCACTGTAGTCTTACCCAATGATCAGCCTTCCTACCTAGATCCGGCATGTTTGGTAGTTTGATGTGTGGTACTAGTGACAGGTCTAACAATGTTGTGTACCATGGTTGACGTGCCCACGTTGGTGCTATAAGTATGAGTTTGAGTTTGTTTTGATGCAGTTTGTTGACCAGAAATGGAATGAGCGGGAAAGGGGGAAAAGCGTAAGCAAATATCCCTGACCAGTTGATCCATAGAGCATTGCCCTTGGATCGAGGATGTGGGTACCTGGATGTGAATTTTTGGCATTTTGCATTCTGGTTGGTGGCGAATAGATCTATGTCTAGTGTTCCCCACTGGCGAAGGTACTTGTGAAGCACTTGGGGGTGAATTTCCCACTCGTGTGTTTGCTGATGATCCCGGCTGAGGCCGTCTGCTAATTGATTGTGAATCCCTGGAATATACTGAGCTACAGGGTGAATGTTGTTGTGAATTGCCCAATGCCATATTTTTTGTGCTAGAAGGCAAAGTTGTGATGAGTAGGTTCCTCCTTGTTTGTTCAAGTAGTACATTGTCGTCATATTGTCTGTTTTGATGAGAATGTGTTTGTGAACAAGAAGAGGTTGAAAAGCTTTTAGTGCTAGGAATACTGCTAGCAGTTCTAAGTGATTTATGTGAAGTTGTTTTTGTTTGGTATCCCATTGTCCCTGAATATTATGATTGTTGAGATGTGCTCTCTATCCAATCATTGATGCATCTGCTGTAAGAATGGCGTGAGGCACAGGGTCTTGAAATAGCCGCCCTTTGTTTAAATTTGTTGATTCCACCACTGAAGCGAGATGTGTGTTTGGCGGTCTATCAACACTAGATCTTGGAGATGACCATGTGCCTGTGACCATTGTATTGCAAGACACTGTTGTAAGGGCCGCATGTTTAATCTTGCATTTGGGACAATGGCGATGGGTGATGCCATCATGCCCAACAGTTTCATGACAAATTTGACTGTGTACTGTTGGTTTGGCTGGATTTTTGGCAATATGTTGTGGAACGATTGTACCCTTTGTGGACTTTGGCTTGGAAGTGCTCTTTGGGTGTTTAGTGCAGCTCCTAAATACTGTTGAATTTGCGCTGGTTGTAGGTGCGATTTTTGGTACTGCAACTACGGCAAGGCATTTTGTAGATATTCTGGGAGCTGTTGTTATACCGAAAGGTAACACTTTGAATTGGTAATGTTTTCCTTGTATTACAAATCTGAGATATTCTGTGCACTGGATGGATGGGTATGTGAAAATACGCATCTTTTAGATCCAGTGTTGCCATAAAATCTTGTTGTTGTAACAGTGGGACTACATCCTGTAGTGTTACCATGTGAAAGTGTTCTGATAGGATGTAAAGATTGAGAGTTCTGAGATCTAGCATTGGTCTCAATGTTTTGTCTTTTTTGGGAATAAGGAAATACAGGGAGTAAACCCCTGTTCCTTTTTGATGGTGTGGCACATGCTCTATGGCTTGTTTGAGTAATAGTGCCTTTACATTGAAATGTGCTGAGATGAGAGTTTGTGTGGTTTTTGGGGTATATCTGGAGGGTTTTGTGTGAACTCTATGCAGTAACCATGTTGGATAATGGATAGTACCCAATTGTCTGTTGTGATGGGTAACCAGTGGGTGTGGAACTTTTGTAGTCTTCCCCCCACAGGGGAAGTGTGGTGAGGGAAGATGTGGATGAAGTCACTGTTTGGTATGCGTGGGTTGCTTTGAGGGCTGATATTTTCCTCTAGATCTGGGAAATTGTCCTCTGTAGGTTCCCCGAAACCCCCCTCTTTGGTATTGTGTCTGGTAAGAGGGTTTGGATTGGGAGGTAGATGGCTCAGATGGTTGGGGTCTAAAGCCTCCCTTAAATTGAGGCTTTTGAAATGAGCCTCTGTATTGAGTTGAGTAAAGCGCCCCCATAGCTTTGGCAGTGTCTGCGTCTTTTTTCATTTGGTCAATGGCTGTATCAACCGGTGTGCCAAATAGTTGGTGTTTGTTAAAATGCATGTTCAGAACAGCCTGCTGAATTTCAGGTTTAAAGCCTGACGACCTAAGCCATGCGTGTCGCCTAATGGTGACAGCCGTATTAATAGTTCTTGCGGTTGTGTCTACGGAGTCTAACGCTGACCTGATCTGATTGTTGATAATTGCCTGTCCCTCTTCTAATACCTGCTGGGCTCTCTTCTGTTGGTCTTTGGAGAGATGCTGGATAATGTCTTTCATCTCATCCCAGTGGGCCCTGTCATATCTGGCCATTAATGCCTGGGAATTGGCTATACGCCATTGATTAGCTGCCTGTGATGCCACCCTTTTACCTGCAGCATCACATTTTTTGCTTTCCTTATCTGGAGGGGGTGCGTCCCCAGAGGACTGGGAGTTAGCCCTCTTCCTTGCTGCGCTGACCACTACTGAATCTGGGGTTAGCTGTTGGGTAATAAAAGCTGGGTCTGAAGGCGGTGGCTTATATTTCTTTTCTACCCTTGGAATAATTGCTCTTGCTTTAACTGGTTCCTGGAAGATATGATGTGCATGTTTTAACATGCCAGGAAGCATGGGTAGACTCTGGTAGGTGGCGTGAGTTGAGGACAACGTGTTAAATAAAAAATCATCCTCAAGAGGTTCTGTGTGCATGGCTACGTTATGAAATGCTGCTACCCTAGCTAGAACCTGTGTATATGAGGTGCTATCCTCTGGAGGTGATGGCTTTGATGGATAGCACTCTGGACTATTGTCTGAAATGGGATCATCATAAAGATCCCATGGGTCAGTGTCATCCTGGTGTGACTGCACAGAGTGTGCTGGAGACTGTGCAGTGGGGGAGAATGAGGAGGAGACTGGTGAGGTGAAAACCGAGGAGGCAGAGATTTTGGTCTCGGTTATGGCACTTTAGCAGGTGGCTGATCAGTGTCCAAATATCCATGAAAGGCCAGTTTTCTCTTTGTTTTTAGAGGAGGTGCAGTGAGTATTTTGCCAGTGTCTTTATGAATTTGGATTCTGGAAGTCCTTCCGCAAATCTATGGCTTTCTTTCAATTGCCTGGAAAGTCCATGCTCCTCTGTTTATGTGTGTTTTTTCGGCTCCGAAGCCGGCTTCTTCGGGATTGAAAGGCCTGAAGTACTTGTTGGCCTCGGCTCCAAGAGGGATTTTCGGGGCTTCGACTCGAAGGGTCGGTGCTTGAGAATTTTGGAGCCTGTGCTTTGGCTCGAGTCCGAAGGCTTTGTTGGTGTGGCCTTTCCCGGTGCCGAAGATGTTGCTTGGTCACCAGTAGTTTTCTTACGGGTGGAGTCACGGCCTTCTGGCAGAGGCATCCCAGAGCCTTGTATTTTGGCTTGGATTGGGTCGGGCCAGCATACTCACGTGCTGGCCCGCTGTTATCGGTCGGTCGTTGTCAGACTTGTGTTCGGAGTCGGACCCCCGAACGGAGACTGCGGTGTGGATCATCTCCTCTTCTTCTGTGTCGAGGCGTTCGGTGCTTCTGGATGCCATCTCTAACCTTTGCACTCTTCGGTCTCTCAGAGTCTTTTTTCGAACGGAAGGATCTGCAGGCCTCGCAAGTATCCTCTCGGTGGTCTGGAGATAGACACAGGTTACAGACTAGATGTTGGTCCGTGTAAGGATACTTGGCATGGCACCGAGGGCAGAATCTAAACGGGGTCTGGTCCATGAGGCTTCGACAAGACTTTTGGTCGGGCCGATCAGGCCCAAGTTGGGTGCAGGTGACCAGAAGGTCAAGTAGAGATCTGTGTCCGCTAGAACCGAGGTGTGGATGATAGATGGTACTCGATCGAAAACAATACCGACAAATTTAGAGAGTTTGTAATACTTTTCCGACTCGAACAACCGGAGTGAAAAGAAACACGTCCGAACCCAATGGAGGAAAGAAAACAATCTAAGATGGAGTCGATGCCCATGCGCAATGGTGCTGAAAAGGAGGAGTAACTCGGTCCCGTGACTCGAAAAGACTTCTTCGAAGAAAAACAACTTGTAACACTCCAAGCCCAACACTAGATGGCAGGACCTGTGCATAGCATGTGAATCTGCAGCTGCACATGCCATATATATTAGTATTGAGCTTGCACATGTTGTGCTTGTTTACCCGCAAGGCACGATAAAAAAAAAAAAAAAAAGAAAAGGGGGTGAAACGAAGACTTCTTATAGCTCCGATGACGTCAGACGGAGTCACGTGCAGAGATGTGCTATTGCGACGTTGACGTGGAGAGCTAGAAAGGAAAGATTTCTGGTGAATGCTGGTGCCTTGGGAGAATTCAAAAGATGAGGATTCTACAGGTAGATACTGTATCCAGCAGAAAAACCATTACTGTAGGTAAGTAACTTGTTCTTTTCTACTCAAACAAACCCTTTTCTGCAAACTTAGAAATAGATAATGAAAGACTGGGGAGAAAAATGTAACTTTCGTACTTATAGCATGCAGTTTTCATGCAGCTCTTTCATAATAGTTCTTAGGTTACTGTGTTTTTTAAGGATTGTAACTTATGAACTGCAAGTAACAAAAGGATCTCTGTGACAAAAGCAGTAACCCACTGAGTTTTCTACATAAAATACTGTTCTGTGATCTGCATGGTACACGATCTTTGCAGCAGATTTATTAACCCTCTGCGCTACTTTGACATCTTTCTCAAGCAAGAACATTAATCACAAGAGTTATCTTGGCATTTTTATTGTTGTCTGAAAACAGGGGGCACACAAGGAACTCAGCAGCGTGTGCTTTTAAAATCATGTTATTTCTAACCCTAGTGCCCCATCCCACCTCAGTCAGGTGAGACTGCACCAGTCGCACCTCCCTAAAGCCAGCACAGGTTAGTGGTTAGCATGATCAGACATGTCTTAGCTTCTTTACTTCCTTAACTACAAGGAAAAATGCCTACTGCTAACCTTCAAGATGCTGGCATTCGCTCTATGGCCAATTAAAGTAGAGTAGATTTTATGAACTGCAAAGGCAGTAATGGTATGCCATTGGTAAATCAAGAGGCATTTCTATCTGTACTGGACATACAAGGGTAGAGAGGTGTGTGCAAGGAGTTCTCGATGGACTCTAACCTAGGTGAGTATATAGTTTGTTTTACAAAAGCATAATCATACATAGATCCCAATTATTGCCTATGAGTAGCCCATATAATTTTTTTTTTTTTTTTACTACTGCTCATGCCAGGTGCATAGCTTTCTCTTGCAGCAGAGCTGATTCTAGCAGGAATTTCTGATAGATACATGTAACCGTTGATGCCTCACCTTTAGAATATTCCAGGCACCAGACTGGATCTAGAAAATTCTCAGAGTAATGACTGCTGAACTCTAATGGGTAGTGCCATGTGTCTTTGCTGCAATTTTGTACTGTCTCGTAAGTGACAGAGCAAAGGCCACATAACCGCGCAGCCCTGTGTGCTGACGTCAGTTTCTTTCTTTCTGCACTGACGCAGATCTGGAGCTCAGCAACTTTGTCAGCTCTCCCCCGACTTCAATAAAATTTAAGCAGTGTTCTAGGAAAGATTCCATGCCACGCCACGACTGCAGGAAGCAGTTGTCAGTTGTGGAACCACACAATGTGCGTTTTTTGGTGCCAGGGCTGTGGTCATGTATCTGAAGTGGATAGGAGGCTAAATGATAAGTCACTGATCATAACAAGAAGTTACATTCTAAACAGTGGTTTCACTGCTGCTCCAAGTCACAGGATCGCCCAAAGTTCCACTCTTGCTCGAAGTCTTCGGTTAAGTTGAATTTGAAAATGCGCAAGAAAGCCAAGCAGGACTCAAACCCACCCTGCCACTAAAAATCAGGCTAGAAGTTGCAGGGCAACACTCGAAGGGCCCATCTCCTTTGTATTCTTCCCTCTCAGATCCAGTGCCACGGCTGGTCCTGCGTGTCCTAAATTCGCCAGGCTGTTGTCAGAGGCCATTCTGCCAGACTTTTTGGTGCTTTCTGGCCTCATAGACCCTCAGAGGCCTCCAGTTAGACTTCTGCCGACAGGGACTACCCTGACACTGCCCCAAACCCTGCTTCTGGGCCCATACCATGGTGAGTACAGACTTTCAAGGTCCATGCCAGTCCCTTCTAGACTGGTGCCAGCTCCGACAATCCTGGATCCAATTCTGATGTCTGCCTGCACCAGGCCTATGTTGTACATCAAATTTGAAGGTGCAGCCTGTGGTCATACAACAGGATCTTCAGCCTCCTCGGTGGTGCCAACATTACTAGACGCTCAGAGCACTATTTGGACTGGATTTTCACAGTCCAGGGCCTAAAAATGTTCCCATGACACTGATGATGATGGGGAGGACAACAATCTGCTCTCCCTTTATTACACTGATTCAGGAATTTACCTAGACCGGCAGAATGCCAGTGGGCTGGACACTTCCCAAGAGTATGAGCTGGACTACCTACCTTGCCCACCAACAAAGCCTTGTAGTGCAGGCATACTTGAGTACAGTGAATCCAAATGGTCTTCTCTCAGACCAGCTCTTCTGCCCTCTCCATGACAAGAATTCAAAAGTATGTTGATGCCTCAAGCGGAGCCCTATGTCCCTATCAGTCTTTTAGAGCTTTGGTCAGGTCCTCATGGACATGACTGCTGTGTGGTGCTGCCACAAGCAGGGCAGAGTGGGTTCCAGTGCCTTTTGAGATGGCTGGACCAGCAGCAGACCTTTCCGGTAGCCAACCACCTGACAGGGTCCCTAAATGCCAGAGCAGATGAACTGAGCAAGTATTGACTGGTGAACCATAAATGGTGCCTCAATCCAGAGGTGGCACTAAGCATCTTTGAACAGTGAGACTAGCCCTGGCTAGCTCTATTTGCCACTGCTGAGAATGCAGTGTCAAAATATTTTCACACTAGTATCTCCTCCGGGAGAGTCACTTGAAGATTTATTCCATTCTGCAGTGGGACAAAGGTATCAATAGGCATTACAACCATTCCCACTCCTGCTTCGACTTCTCAAGACAGGCTGGGCCTTAGTCATCATGTTAGCACCAAAAAGGGCCAGGAGTGTGTGGCAGTCATATTTGTTGAGTCTTAATGTTTGCCCTCTGATCTGGCTGCCTCTTCCAAAGGACCTCCTTTCTTAGCAACAGAGGAGGAGTCCTATACCCGAATCTCAACAGACAGTTTTATGCCTTGAGATTGAGCAGCGAAATCTGTGTTCCTTTGATTTGCTGTCTGACGTAGTGGATGTCATCCTTGCAGCCAGAAGTCCTTCAACAAAATTAATTTACGCTCAACCCTGGGAGGCATTTTTGTGGTCTGGTGTGAGATCTTCTGCAGGCCAAACTTTCTGATGTATTGTGGTTTGTTTTATCATTGGCCCCGCAAGGCCTTGCCATGGGAACAATTAAGTGTTACAAGCTGCCTTTTCTGCTCTTTTATGGTTGCCAGATCAGCCTTCCTTCTTCAAATCACCTGTTGTGATGTGCTTTCAGAAAGCTCAACGTTTTTGTTTACTGCAACACCTTTTGTCATGACAAAGTAAGACCTCAGTTTCAAACCCACATTCCTCATGTGCACACCATTTGAGGCTATGCACAGTTGCTCCATACACTCAAAACATTATTTCTCATCATTCTGCAGCCCACGCAAGTGAACTGCAGGTGGTGTTGGTGGAACCCCCTTACACCACTTCCCTTCCAGATGTATTGGTGCTGAGGACTCGAGTGTCTTGGTGACAAAAGTGGTGTCTAGGTTTTCATGTTGGACTATCATTTACCCCACTATTGTTTTTTTTTTCTGCACCACACACCTCGAAAGAGGAAAGCCCACATTGTCTGGACTCTGAAAAAGCCTTAAGCTTTTACATTAACCTACAAGGGAATGCCTCATAGACGATTACCTCTTGGTTGGTTTCACTGGGGCTAAAAAGGACACAGTGATGCAGAAGGGTACTGTGTTGAGGTAGACAGTTCTTTGTATAAAGATATAATATAATATGGTATGGCCTGGCCAGAAAAGAGCCCTCTGAATGCCAATGGACCCATTTGACCAGGACTAAAGCTGCAACAACTGCACTAGCAAGGGGCTTGCCTGTCCAAAACATCTGCCAGGCTGTGATGTGGGTGTCAGTGCACATGCTCCCCAAGCACCACTGCCTTGACAGCCAGGTTTGCAGAGAGGACCATTTTGCCTGCTTCGTCCTGCAAGACTTTCTGGTTTGAATCCAGTCCTCAGACCCTCCTCCTTTGAAGGGTATTGCTATGATACTTAGTGTGAGGGTGAGCAATGTGCGCTTAGAAAGGACTGTCAGAAGAACTAAGGGGTGTATTTATACTCTGTTTATGCCCGATTTGCGTCATTTTTTTTACGCAAATCCAGCGCAAACTCAACTCCATATTTATACTTTGGCGCTAGACCCGTCTAGCGCCAGAATCCATGGAGTTTGAGTAATTTTTTTAGCGTGGACACCTACCTTTCGCTAATGATATGCAAGGTTTCCTGTCCAAAAAATGACTCTAAGGCATGTGCGCCTTATTTATTCTCCCGCGTCAGTTTGATGCACAGGAGGAGGCAGGCCTTAAAAATGACGCCCAGACGGATTTGTGTCATTTTTTAATGCCTGGGTCAGGGTAGGCATCAAGGGACCTGTGGGCTCATTTCCATGGTCACCGACCATGAAAGCAGTCCCCAGGTTCCCTTCCCTGTCCCCAGGGACACCCCCTGCCACCCTAGCCCACCCCTGGAGGACACCCATGGCCATTGGGCAGCGGGGCACAACTCCTGTCTTTGCTAAGGCAGGAGTCATTTCCATGGGAGTTGTGCTTCAAAAAATGGCGCTATTCAGGTTAGAGACAATATTTTTTATTCTAACCTGACTTGCACCGTTTTTTGACGCACAACCCCCAGTCTTCCCTACGCCTCTGCTGCCTGGTCAGCATCATTTATTTTGACGCGGACCAAGCCGCAGCGCCGGCTACTGTCATTCCTTAAATATGACGCCCTGCTGGCGCGTTGGAATAGCGGTAGCCAGCGTTAATATTTTTGACACAAACCTGCGCTGGCGCAGGTTTGCTTCAAAAAGTATAAATATGGGCCCAAGTTACTCACCATTGGTACTGCTCGATCTAGTGAATATTATCTAACAGCAGATTACTCCCTACGCTCTCTCCTTCCCATTCTGTGGAGTGCACAGTGTAATATCATACCAGGTTAGATTGTGGCACACTGTTACCTACAGTTTGTTTTTCAATGATCCCTGTATGAGGGTGTGGAAGAAGAAAGATAAAGAAACCAAGATCAGCACACAGGGCTGCTGCCTAAATGCGGAACCAGTCCATCACTTCCAGGGCAGTACAAGATCGATGCAGAGCCACATTGCACACAGGAGTTGCTGCTGGGAGAATTTTCGACATCCATTCTGGTACCTGGAATATTCTAAAAATGAAAATCTGCGTTTAGGTAATCCAGCAGCAAGAGTTGTATCTAAGATAACTTGTTCAGCTTGCAAAAAATGAAGTCGTGAGGGAAGGGTTCACAAGACAAACTCATTCGTTCCAACAGAAGGTGCAAATTGTGATATTATGAAGAAAAGCATAGCAGAAGTCCTACTTTTCGCATGGTTCCCCCTTCAAACAGCTTTGAAAAACCTGAAGGTATACCCAGAATTGCATATGTGAAAAGAGCTATACATGGTAACAGCACCCCCCACCCCTTTGCTAATGTTGCATGAAACCCTACATTAGAACATAATATTTTTCCGATGTACTGACCTGGGCAACACCCATTTGTAGATCTCTTTGAAACTGGGTGTTTGATGCTATTTCGGAGAATTTTGTTTTAGAACAAATGTGGCTCAATGCATCTTCCCGCCGTGTTTTATTTTTATTTTTTTTAATAACCCTAGTTCCCCCAACCAAATAAAAAAGGCCGCAGAGAGGATATAGTACCCATCAGGAGAACGTGTTCTACCTTTGGGAACACTTGTTCTGATAGATACGGTGTTCCCTCTGCAGATTTGTTATTGCCTCATATTCCTTAGATCTTCGGAGCAGATCTGTTACTGGGAGTATCTGGAGTGGTTCCAGTGTGGCTTTGCCTTCCATACCCTTAGTTAGCACAGCACAGCACCCACAAACATAAGGGACACTGTCTGGCGCCATGGCAGTTTGAGAAGCTTTCAGAGTCCCATCTTAGTGGCTTTGTTGATTCAAAGATAGAGAGCAGAACCCGGGCAGGCTAAAGTAATATAACTTGTATTCCACCTTCCTCCAGCTTGCTTTCCCGTTGGTACCTGGGTCCTTCTAGGCTGTCACATATTCTCGCTGTCACATAGACACCCTCACCCTGCAGTCAGTTACTAACTTTGTTTATGTTCTTCCTTACAGGCCACAGAAATGCTGGTGCACAATGCGCAGAACTTGATGCAGTCGGTGAAGGAGACCGTGCGCGAGGCCGAGGCAGCTTCTATCAAGATCCGGACAGATGCGGGCTTCACGCTGCGCTGGGCACGCAAGACACCGTGGTACCAGTAACCACAAGTGCCTTCACTTGGAGAGGGGTGCATGATCAAGGTGTCATATGACACCCACACAGCGGGTAGGGACCCTCGTGGCCGCCTGATGGGGAGGGCAACCCTCTCATTAGCCATTTTTTTAAATAACTAAGAAAAGAGGTGCCCATTCTAAGGGCACCGGGTATAGAAATATATATATTAAAATCCTAAAATTCAAACTGATGACTTTGAAAGAACAAATTATGGTATTTATTCTCACAAAGCTGGGACATGCTCCCAAAGGTTTGTTGTTCTGTTCTCCAGAAGTGGGAAACTGATCGCAAACTCTTTCACAAGCAGACACAAACCCTTTTGCTTTTTTGGCACACAAATGTGCATCACGTCGCTCTGCACACCGATGTCACTGTAGCTAGATTTATTATATAAAACACTACCGGATATAGAAATATATTATTTTTTTGGTAACAGACCATCGCTTCCCGCCCCAGATGAACCCTCTCCCCATCAAAAATAAATGCAGTGTTTTTCTATTAGGACGGAGTGGACAACATTAACTGGTTTGGACACTACCTGCAGCAGATGGCCTATGGTGGCTCTGCACCAGCACAAAGCATGTTTTTAATTATAATGGTACTGTCATTGTGTGCTATGTTTTCCACTTGCACCCATCTCACTAGGGCTCAAACATGGCAAGGAAAGCAAGGCCCAAAAGAGATTTAAATACTGTGTCTCGCCCATGCCAGGCTTAAACAATCTCGGTTACATCTGTACTACTGCAGTTTTACCTCCCTTCTGTCCCCTTTTGTTCAAAGTATCTGAGCTCACCCTGTATCCGTCCTGTGGATGATACCCTGGCAGCACCAATACTCTGATCTGCTCCACGGTGTTAGTTGCCTATGAAAATCCATGCGTATCTTTTCATCTGGACACTAATAAACAGTTTTTAAAAGCACTTCCTGCTAGTTCCCTTGACATGGGCACCAAAAGACTCTTTAGTGTGAGAGTCCTTTAGACAGACAATAAGTGTTCGAGCTGTAGCTTCAGGCAACACCACAGAGGCTTTTAAGCTCAATTCTTAATTCAAGTTCTTCCTACAGTATTTGGATCACGTTATATAAGCAGTGCTTGAAAGTAATATCAGCCAGGGATAAAAACATTTAATAGTTCTGCAAACCTTGAGTCAGGAAAAACTTTGTTCCAATAGAGTGCGTCAACGCCACTTCCACGTCACTCTAGGCTGCTTCGCAAGGCAAAGTACAATTTACATCATCGTCAAGACTATTAACACGGACTCCTAAGATAAAACGGGGAACACGCTTTCTTCTGGAGGTGCAGTATCTACTTTGTGTGTACTTTAGCCCCAGTTTATCAAAATCGAATCGTTTTAGGATTCACATTTGGAACACCCCTCAAATCTAAGCGGGATCTTTTCACTTATCCTTAAAGCGGCTGTCACACAGGATTTAGCAAGTATTTTTGCCCGTGTTCCTTAGTTTCCAATCTTTATAATTACATGAACATTTGGTTTACAATTTTCATTTTGTGTACGTTAACATGGTAAATGTTTGATTTTACCTTAGGTTTTATTGCCTTTCCCGTTCTCCCATTGTTGAGAATGGTCATGTCCTGCTTTGATAGTGAACACTGTTAGGAAGAAACTGCAATGCAAGCTTCTGAGAGGGGATTCAAACAGTCGTGATTGTAGTCGATTATTAACAAACAGTAAGTTGTGTAGGGTGTATCATGGTAAACACCCTCCGTAGACCAGTTAAAGGTGGAAATGTGGCGGTAACTACATAAGTTCAAAAAAAGAGAACTTCTCACTTCACCCAGCCAAAGGAATTCAGGTGGGGAGTGGTGACGCTTCAGATGTAAGTGCCTGATGCTCTGAATTCCAAACTTCGAGCTAGAACTAAGACCTCTGTGACTGTGATGGTGTGCCACAACTGTCAGTCGAGCTACTGATCTGATACTAATGCCACAGCAATGCCTTTATCATGTGAGGTCCAAGATGGATCTGATGCCAAAGATCATGTGAAGTGTGTATTCTTCAAACCCGTTGGGGGTGACGGTTGTCATGTACCTCAGTTCCTGCCTTTCGTATTAATGCATTGGTCCCTTAAACCTTTCAGTGCTCAATAGACTGTGGTAGACAGTCTGTGCTTTTCTGCATCCCATTTTTTTCAGCCAAAGCCCTGGGAGTGGTCCTCATCACAGTGAATGTGAAGCCCCAACCTCCGTACTTTTAAGATGCTTTGTAATGATTACAGACAGCAGACATGGCTCACAACTGCTCTTAGTTATTTTTTCCCTGGCTCCAAGATGGCTACCACAGCTTAATTACTAGTTAGTTGAACCTTTTAGTCACAAGATGGCTGAATGTGTTACAATACAAAAGTTTAGCCATACTTTATCTGTGTCTGAGATGGGTGTCATTTTCCAGAAAGAACTGTGCCTTTTCATACCTTCCACTGTGAAAAGAGAACCTAACGCTCAGCCGATGCCGGGAGCGATGGTCTTTCAGCAGGACAGAATAAAAAGGTTCTTGGTGTTTTGCTTTCAGCTTAGGAAGATTAGTTACCAAGTCGAGTATAACTTCCATAGTGAGGAAATACGTTTTTAATACATTCATGGAGGGTGAAGCTTTAACAAAATGTAGTCAATTGTGCATCTTAGGGTAGAGTGTACAATTCCCTTTAAAAGCCTAATACATGGGATCTGAGGACCCCTTCCATTTTCTGACGTTTTCAGATAAGACAGTGTGGCGACTTTCCTCCTTTAGGCCATAGGAACATGATCTTCCAGTCGCAGTGTAGTTGCGTGTTTCCTGCTTCACCCCCTTCATCTTGTCAGGAAAATGTAATCTATTGTAGCTAATAGGCAATGCAAAATGTAAGGTGGGGACACCTCGGTGTTTTTAGGATCTGGAAATGACAAGGGGTTGCTCTAGAGAATCACGTCTTCATGTTTAATGTTTTACCACTATCCTAACTTTGTTAATAAAGAAAAGCAGGTGCTGTATTTGCAAATAATCTCAAACCAATAAAAATGCATTTGTATAAAAGTAACTGTGTGAATCTTTCTTATTCATCATTAATTCACATCCCCACCTTAAACTGGGATGCGGAAGACAGTCTTTGAATTCAAATGCACTTTGGTCGGGTAAAACATATTTGTTTACATAGGTCTATCGAGCTCATTTTGAGTCTTATGAATTTTGGTCGGATTTGTACAGTAGTTGGTTTGCATGCGTTCTTTATTCCTTTCTCCTTAATATCTGTTTAATTTTGGAACTATACATCATCTTTTCTCACCTCAAAACATTTGTTGTGCAATCAATATAGAAGATGAGCCACTAACATAATTTGCTTTCTGTAAATTTTACTTCAGTGCTGATCAAAAAGATAAGCTCTGAATAGAAGCATGACTTGGAACTGTAACATAGGTCCAGGAGGGACGGGTTCATGACATTTTTTGGGATATCCATTTAGATAAAGTTTGCAGCATGTTTTGTTGTAGATCCATCGATCAGTTCTCTCCTTCTTCTAAAGTTGTGTTAAGAATAGTACAATTGTTTTTTTTTTATCTTTGAAGTCTAAGTTTCAGTTTTATGAGTGTGTTGTTAGACTCATAAATGCGTCCTCTGTAACACCAATGCACAGAAAACAGACCCCCATCCATTGTTGCCATCCGATCCAGACCTTTTATCCCGCAAAGCGTATGAGAAATTAGAATGAACACCAAAGTAAGAGCAAAAGCCGATTACGAAGCCAGAGACCCTAGGGAACCTTTCAATTTGCCAAATTATGACCATATGGATCAGTTGTAGCGTGAATGCCGCAAATGGAGTTGGATTATGGAACGTAGGCCATGTAAATTTTGTCCTTCTTAAAACATTCGCTTCCCTTTGGCTAATATCCTTAGGGGTTGTACTTCCTCTTTGCTAAGGGATCAAAAGGGTGCCTTGTGTAAAGCATTTCAGAGCAAAAAAACAATAAGACAGATCTATTAAGCCTAAATTCTCTCAAGTTGCTTGCAGAGCTAACTTGTAAGAAGTTGAAGAAAGCTCTGGAATGGAAGGTATTGTAGAAGCATACAAGCATTCCTCTATTATTGACCTTAAAAGGTAGACCAGAGCCTGAATCGATTGGAGGCTGAGAATTGTGAGACTGGAGACCTACTACTCAAAAGAAACATGCCAGACCACTCAGTACACATAGGTTGTGTAATATAGGAACATCTACACTTGTTCCAATATTGTAACCTAATCAACCTTGAAAATAGGACTTGGCTGCATGCTGTGCAGCGACCGTGACCTTGAAAAGGGGAATCAGCATCGAGTGGAAGGCAAATCTCTGAAAGAGGATTATGCATTCCATGGGTATCGACCTTGGAAAAAGGATTAATCCAAGAAAAACATTGAAACAAGGATCTACTGGTTGCCCTGAAAAACAACTTCAAACAGAAGACACGATGCAGGAGGAATGCCCGAACTTTCCTAAAGAGATCTTCAACTCAGAAAATAAAGGCCTTCTACAGACAATCAGAGCTGCCAGACTCCCATGGGCATGTTGACCAAAAAGAAATTATATTGATCCTAAAATAGGCTCTTTCTTTGGTGACTCCTCCCTGAAAAAAGAGGAAACGAACTCTTGAAGGAAATTCATCAATATCCCATTCCAAAGATGCCAAACAGTAAAAATATCCTGATCTACCTACCCCATCCTCAGCACACTGATATAGAGGAAGAATTACACCAGGAAAAAGATCATCTTGAAGTAAGAGCTGGAATTGTGCTCAGAAAAAAGTACCTGTTGGACAGCAAAGTGGAAACCTTAGACAATGCTCCAATTAAGGCTTCCCAACCAGATGAAATCTCATCGTACAATGCTGTGATCCAGAGGGTGTGTTTTTCGAATGGGGAAACCATTCCGATCAGGAAGCAGAAGGCTATTTTGTCATAGAAACTCTAGCTTTAATTTTAATTGACAAAGTTTGCATGGGCACTCGGCGAAGCTCAATTTGAGTGGGGCTTTATATTGTGTAGTAGATTACATTGCCACTTATGTCACATTTATACATACACATTTCAGTAAATTTGGGCCTATGGCTCGTGCAGAGAAAGACCGTTCCTAAATCAACTGCAATAAATTGCAGGCACCCAGTAAAAGTCAGGATTATTATTTCTTCAGTAGAGAGTACCCTATTTACATGTTAAGGTGTGTTCCCCCCTGACTCTATGATGGTTCTTAAAGGACCTATTTCATATAAGGAGAGCACGTACATAGATGCAGCTGACAAACGGATGGCATTTGGAGCAACCATGACATGGTACACAGCTAAGACACAGGCTTTAGTCAATCATTATGACAGGCATCAGTGGGAGGAAATGGAAGATATTCTGCAACACATTACTGAACGCTGTAGAAAGAGGATATAAGAAATTATCCATGAAAAGGACCATTCAAATGTTCCCATTAATTGTGTGGATATTGCAGGTCCGTACTGCAGAAAAATGCACACTGACTTCTTAAGCCGTCATGCTTCGCCCTGAATTTAAGGGTTTAGGCCTGAAGTACTACCACACATTTAAAGCATACCCACCGATGAAGAACCTGACTTGGGCACAACCAAGAAATACAGCTGCTGACCTTTTGCGTGCAACAGGTGTTCAAAAGCTATGGGTCCCCAGGAATTAAGATATTTTGTCTAGAAGCACTGACTACATTCACTTGTTCCCTTGATCATACAGCACCTTTTGGGGGACGATTAGCATTACTAAATGGAGAGAAGTGATCTCAAAATCAATGGGTGTCGGCTACTATACAGAATGGGTATTGCATGGAATTCCAAACTATGCCTCACAATCAACTGATGAGACCAAAAAAGATCATTTAAGACGTCCGATGTTAGGAAATGGTCACCCCATTGTCCATCGGGGCAATCAAAGAGGTCCCTGTGTCTGAGATACCAAAAGATGTCCATTCCGTGTACTTCCTCATAACCACAATTGGCAGCTGAGCCTTAAATTTGACTTAAGCCTCCTAAAGAAATGCGTCCGAACATTAGCGTTAACTATGAAAAAACATTCCACTGTTGCCGAAGTTCAAGACTACATTGCATCTGAAGGATGCTTATTCCCATATAAGATGCGTCCAGAAAATCACATATCCCTGAGATTTGTGGTACATGGCAAATATACAATACAGCCAGTCAATCTCAAATTCAAGTTCTTGCAGTTTGTGGGAAGTGTCATATATTACCAGTCCCATGTTTTTCTTCATAAAGTTAGCCCAGAGTGTTTACCAACACCTAGCTGTTGCAGCTGCTCATCTTCATTGCCAGAGAGTGTGTAGATGTGTGTCCATACCAGGATAACTGTCTGGTGAAGGAGAATTGAACACAAAACAAATCAAGGGAAATATCATTTTTGTTAAGTGAAAGGCCTCTGGGAGCAACACTAGATTGTGACAAAGGCCTTGCTGGCAGCAGAAAGAGTGAGTGTTTCAGAAATCTATTCCTCTTTGAGACATCACATCCTCCAAAAACAACGGTGGTCACGATGTTGGGGGTGACAGCTTGTCGCATCACACTTGTCCATAGTGCCAGGTTACAAATGTATTTTCTTCAGGAATGCTCAAATAGGCAATAGAATCAAGCATCAGAGTTCAAGGAGTATGTGGTACAACCATGTGGCAGGCCCTGCATCCCTGGTTACCCAGGCAATATATAGGTATAGGAGAACAAACAGGTTTTTGAGGGGGTCCTTTGTGTGTGTGTGTGTGTGTGTGTGTGTGTGTGTGTGTGTATGTATATATATATATATATATATATATATATATATATATATGAAAAGTATAGTCAATTTATCTACATCTGTAGACAACAATGTTTTGCATCAATCACAACTGAGCAATTTTGGTTACATAATTATACACAAGAAATTATTGTTTTCATTTAATGTTAAACATTGGTTTCTACAGGTGTTTGTTAATCGGCCTTACATTTCAACTATGAAATGAAGGAACCCGTTTGCCCCAGGGTACAGCACATACCACAGTGTTGGACCAAACATAATCTACTAGCAGTTCAGTAATTTTCTGGATCCACAGCCTCAAGTCACCATCACCACAAACTCATCCCTCCAGTGATGGGCTTCATACATGAGAGGTTTGACTATCCAGGGAAAGTGGTCACCACAATAGTTACAACAATATAGCAGCTTGTTAAAATTTACAGAAAATTGAATTTGCATGCACGAAAGGCCACATTGTGGACTGTACTGTTTTGCACAGACAACAATGTACAACAAACAAAAAACAGAGAGGAACACATTTGCTTCTCCTGCCCAAAAAAAGATCAACAGGTTTGGCACTATGCTCTTGCTGATAAACATACTGCTTCCAGAAAATCTACCAGAGGCCCAGAGTGACTTTGTGGATTTCCTGAGCTGAATTAATCCCACAAATAGGAGATAAAGATCAGCGTACTCATTTTTTCAAAGGTAGAACGCCCTTCGAATGGTCTGAGTGTGTTAGAGGCATGTGTGGCTGTAGTTATGCATACTCCTACCTTCTAGTGTTGGGCCCGGCTGTATGCAGGCTGTTTTTCTTCAAAGAAGTCTTTTGAGTCATAAAGTAGTGTGACTCCTCTTGCTGGTAACGCACATGGTAATCAACTTCATTGTTCATTGTTTTCTTTCCGCAGTCTGGTTCAAATGTGTGCTTCTGTGCTCTGGGTCGAGAGTAATGGGGTGCTGTATTCGGTCTACACTAATACTTCCCCTCCGACTATACTGTTCTTACTGTTCTGGTAAGCTATACAAGTACATGTTACTACAATATCTTTTGTCATTAAAGTCAGAGTTGTTCTTAAAAGTCAATAAGGCAACTATTGGCTGATGTAGCAGTTTATCTTCCAAACAAACAGTTTCTGATGGATACTTCTAACAGCACATTCCTCACCTTGTGACCAGACAGACTGGATCTGGAACCTTGAAACAGTACTCCCGCACGCCAGTAGGTGACGTCATGCGTCTTCAAAAGTGACAATCTGAGGCGTATACAAACACTATCCATGAGCACTGATGGCAGTTCCTTTCTTTCCATGCCTTTATACGAGAATACAGACCTTCTTAAAGAGCATAACGTTTGTCGAGATTTCAAACTGAGCAAGGGAAATGTCACCCCTAGCACATCAAGGTTCAAGCTAAGTAGCAAATGGAAGTCTATGACATACTCTTAGGAAGTCTGCTTACGGTGTCTGCGGTCAGAGCATGACTCCTGTGCCTTTGACAAATGTGCCCGGATTAACCCAAAGGCCAGAGGGACCCCAACACCAAACTTTACATAACCAAACGCAAGAAGAATCCACAAAAGGAAGGTCCTGTTCCTGCTCCCGAAGTTGTTCCGGCAGCTGATCATCATCATTGGGTAAGTCCAAGAAACTAAGAATTCAACATGGGAAGTGGCCCTTTCCCCCCACTTTTGGACTCCAGAGCGGTCACAAAGGTGTCAGCGTTCCTCCCGGTCTTACTCTCTATAGTCATGAGCCAATTCTGAATCTAGTTCCTTTGCACCCTGAGTTTCTGGGTCTGTGGGTGACGGTGCTGTAAGGAGAGGTCTTTATAAAGGCCATACTGCACATTTTCTGTACTTTTACCGCTCCCTCTTGCATGCCTTCATGCCCCCAGTATTTGTAAGGGCCTCCAGTCTGACTTCTGCCAGCGTGTTAGCCCTATGCACCATCTATGCCCCTGGAACCAGTATTGGGTTTAGCACAGTCTTTGGTCCTGCCCATCCCCCTTAACTGTTTCCCTTCGTATTGACACTGGGGGAGGATGTGCGGACCATTGTGCTATAAAACTCGGAGCAGAATCCACCACGACCTCGACTGACTCTGCACCTGGCAGGCAGACACTAGGCAATCATTCAGACTCGCAGTACTGCCCTTCACATGTGGTAGGGCCTAAACTTTACATGTTTGTGCCACCGACTCAGGCAATGGCAATTACATTGAAGGGGATGATTATGTGCCACAATATGAGGAAAGCTAGTATGAAAAACTCTAAGATGTGAGTGTTTTGGATATTTCTCCAAATACTGGCATTGTCTCCCTCTGAGTCCTGCTGCAGAGCAAAGAACCTTTTTTGCAGTTGGTATGCGAAGATCAGCAGAAGTTCTAGACCTACAGCCAGTCCCCCAGACCCCCCCGCCCCACTACGGAAGTGAAAACTAATGTGTTAACCTAGGGACTTCTCCAGAGTCGGGTCCCTACGGAGCCTCTATTACCAATTAGTTAATAAGCCCTCACTGATACCCTTGAGGGCGCTTTTTTGATACCATGTCCGCCTGTTAATAGGGAGGTCGTACGTCGCCATTGTCTCTGATTAAGACTTGAAGCCACATCAATTAGTTGGCGTCGAGGGAAGTTCGCTTGGCGTTGAAGGCTTCTTTCCTCATGAGAGGAAGGCTGATGCAGGTGCTCATGGAAAACACCACTGCCATGTAGTACTGCAACAAGCAGGGCAGAGTGGGGTCTTAGGCCCTTGACAGGAGACTCTGCACCTCTGGAAGTGGATGGACATCCAAAGGATCTCTCTCATAGTAACCACCTGACAGGACAAATTAATCCACCAAGGCTTAACAGACCACGAATGGAAATTACACCTGAAGGTGGCACAGGCCATCTTTCAGAAATAGGAAGAACTCTTGTGTCCCTGATTACATGCCTTTTGATAGAGGCATTTTGATAGATAGCATAGCTGAGAAAGCGCAATATCAGCAATTTTGCTTTTTGGGGTATCAAAAGCATCTTTCTTTCTGAGATATCTTACATCTAGAGTGGAGCTCGGGACTACTGTATGCCTTCCTTCCACTGCATCCCCTGCCCGGAGTTCTGAAGAAGTTCAGTAAAAACCTGACCCAAATCATCCTAGTGGCACCAAATTTTGCCAGGAGAGCATTGTACCTGGAACTCCTGGGCATGATGATCTGTCCTCCAATAAAGCTGCTGCTTCAGGATGATCTGTTGAAGCAGCAGGGTAGGGTACAGCACTCTGGCCTGCATAATTTCCATCTCCACACTTGAAGATTGAGCACTGGCAGTTAACCTACTTCAGCCTTCCTCCTGAGGTCATTAATGCCCTCTTTGCAGGGAGGGTATCCTTCCACAACATAAGTCTGCGCTAGTCATTTGGACAAAATTGTGGATTAGGGCAGTACTTGTTGCAAGGAAGTCTTCAAAAATGTATGTTTGTTCCAAAGCTGCTACCACGGTGTTGGCATGCGGGGTGCCTTTCCTGGCCATCTGTTGGGTGACTACCTGGGCATTGGTACACCTGTTCACAAAGCTCTACTGCCACAACAGGTCTGTCAGGAGGAGAATTTTGCCCGCTTTGGTCGCACAGAACTCTTTGGTTGCACAGAAATCTGGTCTTAACCAGTTCACAGATCTACCACTTTGGGGCATATCTAGTCACAGGGGGAGAAATCTGTGGTTAGAAGTATTCATCAGAACAAGTTACTTACCTTCGATAACAGTCTTTTCTGGTGGATACTCTAACCTATGAGTACTTGCAGACATTTCTATTTTTTAAGAGGCCAAAATGTTTGGCCTGTAGTGTGACCAAAGGTCTCATTGATGCCAGCAGGGTGACAGGTGTTGTCCATGTATAATAGCAACCTAGGCCACTCAGACGGTGAACATAACAACTGGATTGTCTCTTTAGTTCACTATTTGCGTTGTTCCCAGGGTTGGGGGAAGCACGAAATTCTCTAAATTAATTTTTGCAAACTAAGGCCATATTTATACTTTTTGACGTAAAAATGCGCGATGCAGTTTTGCGGCAAAAATTTTACCGCCGGCTAACACCATTTCTTTGCGCCTCTCGGGCATCAAATTTATACTTTGATGCATGGCGGCGCAAACCACTGGTGTGAGTCATTTTTTTTTTGTACTCAAACCAATGCGTCACCTCGTAAAGAAAAATGACGTTAATGCAGCGAAATTGACTGTGAGTCGGTTTACGACGTCGCAAACCGGATACGTGCCTTTTTTGACGCAATAGCATCAAAAAGCGGTGCAAACACTGCAACATATGCTAAGGAGAGCCAGATGCTTGGACAGGCCCCAGGAAGATGACAACAGACCAGGAACCAGCCAGGAGGACCCACAAAAGACCCAGTAGAGGCAGAAGAAGAAAAGAAAGTGTTGCTTCAGTGCAGAGGAGCAGGAAATTCTGGTGAAAGAGGTGACTGAACACCAGCACCAACTGTTTGTCAACTCAAAGTTGCCAATCATTAGGAGAGAGGCAATATGGCAACAAATTGTGACAAGATAAACAGTGTGGCAGAAGTACGGAGAACAGTCATTGAGTGCAAGAAACGCTGGCATGACTGCAAGCGCAGGACAAAGGAAAAGATGGCCAGGAACAGGAAGGCAGCACTGCAGACTGGAGGTGGGAGTCCAGCACCGCAGGAGGCCCTGGACCACATAGAGGAGATGGTGGTAGCCGTCATCCCTGAGATCGTCACAGGGATTCAAGGACAGGACAGCGCAGACTACCAGGAGACAACACAGATGCAGGGTAAGTCGCATGGGGAATTAAAATGCACAAATGTTAACTGCAAGCAGGGGGGACATACCTACTACACAATGCATGTAAGTCATGATATTCAGGGAGTGGAATGGGTAAAGGGGCACGGCACGGGGGCATGGCCCTTCAGAAGAAATCTGGGGCACAGTACTTCACTACACCAATGACCTTTGCATGGGGGTATGCTGCCATGCCAAGGATGTTGGAAAGGTAAAGCCAGTCCAGGAGGGTAGGGTACAACGTAAAACTGGCCTGCTGTCACACGTCAGCTTGTATTCTCCCTGCATGAACTAGGGCTCAATTAACAGTCTCAGGCCATATCTGCAAGTGGAATTTAACATTGACAACAGTTGCCACTACCACATCTGCTGTGTGTGCAAGTCAAGTAGCTAATGGCAGTTACGTGCCCATGGATCAAACACACCCAATTTAGAGGGTTCAGGATGACAACTTTATCAATCCCCTGTAATCAATAAAAATGTTCTAATCCTGTCAAATGTTAATGTCCATACACAGCACTAATGTCATACCCATGCTGCATATGTCAGGGTCAACCCTGTCCCTGGGTCACAATAGCTTCAATGATACCATGCAACATCCCAAATGTCATACTGCTCAGACTTGACAACAGCATTGAGGGAGAGGACATATGTCACCGGCTAGTGAAATTCACCCTCACAGTCAGAAGAGGAAATGGAACACTGCTAGGACCATGAGTGCAATCCAATGTAGCACACATTCCCCAACATCAACATTACACACTACCAATGCTGACATACATAGTGTGCCATTCCATTGTTATACATAGTACATGATAGGTCTCAGAAACATATAGCTGGATGTGAAATATCCGAGACTGGCTCAGTTCCAGATTGTGAAGTGTGGTGCAAGTGCTATCAGAACAAACACAGTGCAAGTCCTCACCATGAGAATGGAAGTAGACGGAGGGTTGAGTAGGACAAGAAGGTGGCAATTCACAATTTGGCCAGAACCAACACCTAGAGGGTGTGATGCTTTCAAGTCCCCAAACTGACTGCAAAACATGTGACATGCAGGTGGGGCATAGGCCATGGGGGAATGCTAATATTAAAGACAGGAGTAATGAACAGGAACCAAGGTCACAATGTGCAACAAATAGGAAGGCAGGCACGTCACATTACAAATCCCACAACACAGACACACTAAGGCTCATATTTATACTTTTTAGCACCGCATTTGTGCGTTTTTTGATGCAAAATCGGCGCAAACTTACAAAATACAATTTGGGCAGATTTTGCATCAAAAAGCGTCACAAATGCAGCGCAAAAAAAGCATAAATATGGGCCTAATTGTACAATATCTCATTGCAAAAGACGATGGCTCTCCTAGGAATATGCCTGTCCTGGACTTCCCTGATGACATGGATGACGAGCTGACAAACATAAGCCAGCAGACCCTCCAAGATGACCTTGGGACCCTCCAGACCCCACCATCAGTCACAAGGAGGAGCACAGATACAGCAGCCATCACAGAGGAACCACCCACCACTCCAAATGTACGACCTGCCAGCTCCAACCCAGCTGAGGACTCTGACGACACTGGCACCAGCTTTGAGAGAACTGTAGTTGGAGTACAGCGGGAGCTGGCCAAGGAGGTGCGGGTGGGGATGTAAAATATGGCAGCCAGCCAAGAGTGGGTGCGTTCGTGCATGATGTCAACTGCAGAACAGGCAGCAGCCATGCAAGGGCGAACATCAGTCTTGCATGAACTTGAAAAAAGTGTGAAGGAAATCAGCACAGCTCTAAGAGAGTTGAGACAACACCTCCAACAACAAAGTTTTCAAAACGTGCACAAATGCAATATTGACCCCCTCAGGGCTGACCTGGCTGCCTACCACAGTGATGTGGCTGCTATTCTTAAGAACCAGCGGCTCCTCTTTGCTGCAGTATTGCCCCTAATAGCCCCACAGTTGGCAGCTACCAGGATGTCTGACTCCACGTCTTCAAACACTGAGGTGTATGTTGCCCCCTTCACAACCACCACCAGCAACGGCAGAGGAGACAACACACACATTAGAAGATGAAGACGTGAAACAGATCACCTTCACCCGTAAGAGTACACGGTAGCACTAGTCCCTGCCACCTGGCCACTTATAACCAAGGTCCTGTGCTTTGTAACATGCCAGTCTTTCAACAGCTGCTCACAAGCACTGTTTTCCAGCCCACTGTTTATCTTGTCACTCTGCCCTGTGATTGTCTCTCACTACCTCATTGACAGATCCTGTCCCTCTGCACTGTCTGACACTTCACCCCAGCATGTCCAATGACATATCCTTTTGCACTTGTGTAGGATCACAATGGAAGGTGTCGCACTAATGGACTCACAATCATGGAAAATGTATATATAGCACTACAGCACTTTAAAATAAATAGCACTTACACAACAACTTTGTCTCTGTGTAATGTGACACATCAACTGTGAGGGAGATTAGTGATGTTTACCTCATGTCAATGCCCATAGAATGTCAATACAACTTCCCTGAAAGAATGTGGGCTGATAACTATGCACTGTGGTCTGGATTGTACCATCATCTGTCTTTCCTGAGGGTTAATTCTGAGGGAAATAGAAACTATACAGTATAATGATGTGTTGCCTTCAACTTTTTCTTCAAGCCAATCTTTATGTATGTTACATTTGACCTAAATTTTCCTAATACACACCATACAGCAGGAATGGATGTGTATGAGTGTACTTACAAATATGTAACCTGGCTGAACAATGTAACAAATAATAGGTGTGAGTTATGTATAGCATACTACATGAGATCATACTACCACTCACCTTATAAGGCTTCACTTGAACATCAGGCTGCAGGCAGACTTAACACAGTGTCCTCAATACCAAATATGGTCCCAAAGTATGTGAGATTGAAAACATACATCAAAAATTAACAACACATCGGGATCCATAGTAACCTTGAGTGGTGGGTGCAATGGATGGCAGATTCTTAGCAAAGTAGCTCTGGTGTAGCGGCCAATGTAACAGCTCAATTGGGATTTGGTTGCAGGATGGGACACAAATGCAAATAATAAAGTGACACTGTTCACCCATGCTAAAGCCCTGATCCCCAAGCATGTGACACATACTGTAAAGGATTACCTAAATATTTATTTTAACAGTAAAAAAAAGGAAGATAAAACCTGGGGAAACACCTTACCTAACCTAACCTAACCTATCCTAACTACACATTACCCACAACAGGCCCTAACTAACCTAAGCTAAATTTACTTATCACATTTAACTAAACAGTCTAAACATCGACCCCCCCACCCCCTTATAAGACGGGACACATGGAGGACAACATATACTATCCTAAACACATACTATCTTATACTAAACAAATATATTTTTGGGGGGATTTTTATATTTTATATATATATATATATATGTTTGGTTTTTTTTAAACACCAAAACCCCAACATCACCCACCACCCACACACATAGTAAAAAACAGATATTAAAAGTATCATACCCCCACCCACTACTACTAACTAAACTAATAGCCTATTCTAACCTAACGCTAACCCCCCTAAACCCACTAATTGAAAGAACCAGGAAAGAGGAGGGAGGGGATGGAATCATGGCTGGGGGTATATTATTCACAAGTTCGCCCTCCGCAGGGTCTTCTTTATGGCACGCACCCTCTTATTAACTTGTGCCACCTCCTGCTTCAGCCTGTTCACTTTCCTCAACATACGTTCAAAGTCACGTTGCATTCGTTGGAAATATGCAGGGTCAATGACTGCAGCAGGGGTGGTCTTGGTGACAGTTGAAGATGTTTGTCCCGTTGTCGGTGCCATGTGTGTAGGAGGAGGTGCAGTGGTGCTGTGATTGGTCCGGGAGCAGTGGAGGTTGATGGTGCCTGCTATGGTTGGTGCCACATGGGTGGTAGTGGTGGTGCTGGTGGTGGCTGTGGTGGACACCGAAGGGCCCCCCTGGGCAAATGCCCTCCACACTCCAGAGGCTCTTTCATGGCGATAATGCCATGCCATGTGGCGGAACCCAGACTCCACATCCAGAATGTGGCGGTAACGCATCGCCCGGCGCTGAAACTCCAGAATCTGCATGGCATTCATATAGGCTGCTGTTAAAAAAAAAAAATCAGACAATACATCTAATGTACCAGAAACAGGCCATATCATCATACAGATCACAGATTGTCCCTGAGGAAGTACATGCCAACGCAGCCTACACGTCCTATCTAACAGCACAGCAGTTCTCTAAAAGATGTGTAACAACTTAAATGACCTATGCATCATAGTTCAGCCGTTTGTCACGTACAAAATGCTGCAAGTCCTCCACATGTGACAGGCCAACTAATGACTATCTTCTGGAGGACAGTCAAGGGCCACAAGATCTGTGATTTGTAAATGGGATTGCCAGGATAGAATGCAGTTGCTAATCATGAGTGGGTATCCTAGTTTTGGACAAGTGATTTACACACTTACATGTCTGTGTACTAAACTTGGATCATCAGTCCTAGGTGCATATTTCATAACCCTACACCTGTGCCTGAGTGGACAAGCAACAAATACTTTCCAACATCTAGGACACACAGGAAGCTTTGGACAGCTGTACATGGCTTTGGGCAGTCCACCACAGGTAAGGAGGATGTCCAACTAGGACACACCTAAACCTTTGACAATCCCATCCACATTTATGTTTGGAAATGCAGACAATTGACAACATCATTTAATACCACTAATACCTGTCTTCCAACAAGCCAATAGATGAAAGCACACATCTGGCAATTGAGCTGCATGCACACCTATGACATTGTACTCCAGTGCCATATACACGTAGCACAACACGTGGAGCTACATGCTGCTATGAAGTCAAACATACAGTCAAACATGTTCATTAGTGAACAGGGAGGCTCAAATCTGTGGGTAAGACTTTGGCATCCCTATTCTGTGAGATTCAGGGTCTGACTTGCTGACTAAATCATAAATATGGTCCTCTGCTAGATTTTCTTAATGAAAGTTTTAACAATAAATGTCACCCTATTCACATGGCCATACCTACAGGGCTGCACTACAATCCCAAAATATGACTATAAGCTAATGATTGTCCAACTCAAAGATGGAAAGAAAATGATACTCCACTCAAGTAACATATCCGATCATTTACCAGAACATCATACCTTGCTATGTGTCCAACACACAGGAGTCAATCACACAACAGCTGCAAACACAACACAGATCAGAAATATCAACACTTACTGGAGATGTCTGGGTCCGCAAATCGAGCCACCTCTCCGATTGTGTAGGGGGCAGGTCCACCTGTAAAGCATGGAAGGGAGAAATGTGCTTAATGTCTGTGCACTGTACAACACTTTCAAATAAAATTACTGTGTGTAGCATTAAATCTGAAAGTCCAGCCTCTCAGGCATGATGATACTGCAACAGACATACCACTGCAAACATGTACAGACCCGGTCACTTCAGTGAGTGATACACACATATCTGACACACATGCTGTGGCCCTAACTATCGTGTGGTGGCAAAAATGCTCCATCATTTGTTTGCAGACTCATTTATGGAGTGTACTCCTCATCATTTGTATCCATGAGAGACCTGCAAAGCCACTTTCCTGGAGCACTGCAATACCAGTCACTCAGGTATTGTGGCTTGGGCATCAAATTCCTTTACTGTGTGACGCACCTGTGGGTTGATTTAAGGTCATGATTTATCATGCTTTCTATAGTCCCTTCCATGTAGGGCCTGTGTTGTATCTAGGTTACATATGCTACATTAACAGGGTACCCTGAGCCACATATGCCCCCTATGACACCATAATGGCAGGGATCCTTGGTGACAGTTTGAGGCTAGCCATGGATTGACCAGTTTTCATATGTGGATACAACAAGGAGATATATGTTGACAGTTAATATTGTAGTCATCGATGACAGACTGCATGGGCACAGGTGTAGTCATTGCACCTGAAATGTGTCACTCATTGCCCTGTTTACCCAGTATGGGTTTCGGAAATCACAGATGAGCCACATTCATCATCTTACATTTGCCAATTTGGTTGATCAGCGGATATACAGCAAACTGACACTGTGATATTATTAATACATGGTTTAGCAAATGTACCCCTGTGTCAATCATGATGATGCAGGTTTCAATTTGTATGTACCTTCGGAATGATAGCAGTCACAGGAATGCTGGTCTTCTGATCTTAGCATACATCCATGTCAGTGATAGCCACCATACAGGGAGGTTAGTTATTAAACATATGCTGCACTAGATCAGCATGGGTGTGCCAAAATAAACTAGCAAAGTATTAGTCAACTTTATATATATAATGGAATTGGTCAGGGGTCCCTTGCACGAGATCATGCACTTAATCCATTGTGATCATGCATTCCCCAACGTCAGGTATCCCATGATGATCCCATAACTTATGAGCAGTACATGGCAATAGAGTAACACAGATGGCAAATGCATTAGCTTGGGTCCAGCTATTGTGACTAAGACCATTGTAAAACACACAGATACAATGAACAGAGGGCCATGAATAGTTGTTACCCCTCAATTTGTATCATTTGCTTCATTTTATGTGCCACAGCTATGGAAAGTAGCACCAAACATTTTGATATGAACCTGTGTGCATTACTTTTGGCATCCGTCCCTAATTTAATTGTGGCACAACCAAGTCAAACTATCAGCCTAAGATGTTACCTGAGGTCAGAAATAACTTGTTACATATGTGTCAGAATCCACTTCATACATGCATCCGAAATAATTGGGGGACACATTAATTCTTGAAAACATCTGGATTAAAAACATGTCTTTCCTGGTACACTCACAGACCATGCATAAAACATATGTTAGAGCCACATTTGCCTCATCGATTGACGTAAAGGCAGCACTAAGTTACAGGCTCCAGTTTTGTTTTGTAAGTTAGTGCAGCTGTTGCGTCAACAAATGACGGTAATGTGTAGGAATTATTGTATAACTCACGGCAACTGTATGTTTAACTTGCATTCCACATGTCCAAAAACATTGCCTGCAGCATATGAACAAATCTGCTACTGTCACTACAGAGCATTTAAATATGCACATTCTTCTGAATTGTACTCACCAACAGGGCCACCAATCACAATCCCCAGGTAGTCCAGCAGGTCTTGCTCCCTGGTAACCACGTCACCACAACGGTGTTTTAGCTGGTGGTTGTTGCACGGTGTGTTGTATATTCTTTTAAGATGGTACAGGACCTTTGCCCACCGGAGCCTCCTTGCCTCTGTGTGATACCCCTGTATCACACGGCCACCTGCTTCAATCATTAATAGGAGGAAGTGCCACACCAACCAAATAAATCCCCCCAGCTCCTCCTCTCGCATTCTACCAAAACGTGGCCTACCCAACATGCTTGAAAAAAAGAAATAAGGGGTACAGAGGATAATGAAGGGAAAGGAGAAGAGGGAAATGAAAAGTAAAGAACACTACAACAGCCCAATCCCAAAACGAACACTACCCACAACAGACTCCCAACAGTACAAAGACAAAATTAGACACCAGAAATGACGAAAATACACATACATAGGATAACACAGACACTTAGGAAACACCAAAAGACAATCTAAAGAGCACACAGGAGACAAATTCACAATATTCACAGAGAGACAAGCCCAAACACAGCCACACAGTCAAGAAAAATCACAGACTGCAAAGTGAAAGTGAAAGTACACCCACTGTACCAATTCTGTAAACAGGAATTAATACATACAAAGAAGTAATACATCACTTCCTGCCTCAAAATGTGGTGCGTTTTTATTATGATGCGTCAGAATATTATAACGCTTACAGTCTGTGTGTCATTTTTTGTTTTTACACACATGCTTAGAAATTACCCCGCATCCATATTTTCAAATATTTTTCATAGTTAACCAATTTCATGGGGTACAGTGTTGGAATTACCGCTCGTGGCCAATGGATGTATCATGGCAGTGAGCGTCATTTTTTGACGCATGTGCGTCCTTTTTGTCGCGTAAGCGTCAACATTTCTGTCTTTTACTGTGTTTGGGTCATTTCTCAATTTTATTAGTACATGACAGGTGTGACTATACAGAGATACGCTGTTTGCACCTACATTGTGCATTCCGGTGTATGGGCACATGTGGCAGATCATACTGCTGCGGACCATGATCCTCTAGTTGTTGTACCAGATTTACACTCTTCACTGACTCAATAGATGCCCAAACGTGTGGAATACAAATTGGTATTACCCAGTTTGAGCAGGTTGTGCGTCAATAGAGGATAGCAAGGCTATGCAACTCAATACAGTAACTCATTGCCTGTGTGTCAATGTGTGTGAATTGGCTCTTACAAATGTAGTTGTCCCACTGTGTGAACGTCACAGGATGTGTTTTCTTAAATGTGCTTGTATGCATGTGTTGTCAATATACCAACCATCGGATGCTATTCAGTGTGGAAATGAGAAAGAAAATGTGTTTGTCATACATGTAGCAACAAATGCTGTGTGAACTTCCCAGATTTTTTGGGACATAAGCATCTCCAATGACAAACCATGCACAGGATAGACAGAAGACGGTCAATCATGGCAAAGTTCCAAGACTAGGCCATCACATGTCCTGGAATGTTGGATACCACTTCCTGGGCACTTGTTTGTATACTACCCATGGGTCAGGCATTGGAAAATGCTATGTAGGTACGGTGTTTGTGACACAGAGTCCCAAAACCAATCCACAAATGTAATGTCACGCCACAGTTTGAGTCATATAAATGACCTATGTTTCTCCTGTGGCAGTAGAGGACTGGCAGACCAAGCAGCACTTGTTCACATATTTCCAGTGGATAATTGCACAAAGGTGTCCAGTTCAAGTGTGTGGGCCAATGTTTAGCCTGTATCATTATTGGGGTCCATGTTGTCACAGTTACGTGCAGGTCTAGTCATGAGTCTGTGAAGCCATTCCCTGCATTAACAAAGTATCCTTCACAGCTGAATTGAACGAAAGCCAAAGAGGAATACAAAATACACATGGGGATAGCCCAGCTATGGCACTGCAGAAGTTTTATGAGCCTGACTACAGGGCAATCTTGGTGTCCACACAAATTTAATGAATCAGTCATTTTAAACAAGCAGGTTTCCTCACAACATTTGTACACAGGTTGGCCTCTAAAATTCCCACCTCAGCCGGGAACATCAGTGCCTCCGTGCTGATTAATCTCACAGCTATTCACCACGCAAGCCCCATCAATATGTTGGGGGCAATGTGAATCAGTGTGTGGACCGTCAGGGTACAAACGTGTTTACATTTCATGCACATTATCTAAAGTTGTTTGTTGTGCTGGAGGCACCATACCCAATCCATGCATACAGCCATGGTACACTGTCACTAATGCATACATGAAACCCAGACAAGGGATGGGCCATGAATAGGCTATTGGAAGACAACTTCCAGCCCATGATACGATAAGAAACTGATTACGCTATACAATGTATTTGAGTATTCATTGTAGACCTACCTGACACAATACCCCAGGAGGTGAGTGAGGGCATGGAAAGCAACTATGAGACAAATGTAGCCACAGGGAACCTTTATGGTAAGGCAAAGACAGGAACCAATCCGGCTAAAAGGATGCAGGGTCAATCAGGAACAAAAATTAACAAGGCAAATACACAGTGAGCAGACTGATACTGGTCAAAGGTGGAACAACACTGACTAAAATGAAAACTGTATTTGTCCTGTGTGCTGCAATGTTACACAATAACCCAAGGCCTGTGTTACCCAAGTGATTTATACGGCAATGCATAACAGTGATATACATATAATGGCAGTTTCTATGCCGTTCCAGGCAGCTGCAAGGGCAGTGCATGTTCAAATGGCTGGTCTGCATGGAGGTGCACACAGGTGTGTGCAGCTTCAGTCTCTCACAAGTCCTGTAGGTGAGAATCAAGTTCAAAGGGCCAACAGTACCTTTCACATGGGAAGCAATGGACAGGTGATTACAGGTCCTACAGACTACAAGGCAGTGCATTATTCAACCACAAGTACATGCAGACAGAAGAACAATGACTGACATACTAAAGAAGGAAGCACACTGGAGTCAGAATGTGAGTCTGGGTGTGTGTAGATGAGGGATTATCTGGGTACAAATAGTCCATTTCCAGGGCCCCCTCGAGAAGGGTGGGGAGAGACAGAGAACATGGAAGTGACAGGACTTATGACCTGGGATGGAATGTGCAGGGAATGTCTTGTGAGCAATGCTAGTCATACCTGGGGCACTCGTGCTATCCACTTGCTGCTTACATGGATTCCTTGTCACACATACTCCTTGCAAAGATAGCTGATGTCACACTTACTGCTGTCAAGGGTCTGGTCATACCTTCTTGTTACCAATGCTATAGCACATCCAGTGCCTCATGTATGAGGCATTTATTTCCTTAGTGAATGATGGTGTCTTAGTTGTGTGCCATATGCTGCAATGAACCATGTTGCCAACATGTATGTGTGCCATAGCTGTGGTCCTCTGGTATTGCCCTTCAGATGTGAAATGGACAGGATATATGTCATTTACAGTGTGTGTGAAGTTGGGTGTACATTCATACCCATCAAATGTGATGTGGATTTTTCAGTATTCTAATATGTAATCCTGCAATACTCCATGAGGCTACACTCTGATTATGAATCATAGGTATAATGTGATGCAAAAATTATTACCCAGACCATGATATAGTGATTAGAAAATTTGTTTAATGACATATGGTAAGACAGTGGTGATGGTGAGTAGAGTTAAAAGAAGTCTTGGACAATATCCTGTCTCCGACGCAATCCTGCATCTGTGTTTGGATGGTCCCCCTCATGTTGATGGACAACGTCCTCCTCTTCAGGTATTTGCGGGTCTGGTTCATAGAGGGGAATGTTCCTCCTTACACAAATGTTGTGCAGGATGGCACAGGTCAAAATGATCTTGCAGACCATTTCTGGTGAGTATAGGAGGCTGCCTCCGGTGATGTCGAGGCACCTGAATCTTGACTTTAGGATGCCAAAAGTCCTCTAGACTATGGTGCTTATCCTCTAATGTGCCTTATTATAGGCATGCTCTGATGCTCTGCTTAGGTTTGCAAAATGGGGTCATGAGCCATGGCTAGATCCCATACAGCTGAAAGAGAAAATGAGTGAGAAAATGTTGATATTGCTAGCACCATGATTATCACTTTGCATGGCAGTTGTACTCGTGTTGTCTGTGACTCATCTGTGTTTGTGTTATTGTGTGGAATCCTAGGCTTCTAGGATGTACCATCAGCATTGGGTTGTTTCATTATCTGAACTGGTGTTTGGCTAATTGACCGAATGGCGGCAGTATTTTTGTAGAGTTGCAGTACATTGTGTACTCCCTTGTATTATGTCATGTGAAAGAGGTGTCCATGTGTCTTAACTGGGGGTGACATGATACTTCCATACACAGAATCAATTCCACAGTGGTGGTAACACGGTTGCATCTATATGGCCTGGACATCCCATCCAATTTAACATATGCAATAGAATTTGTTAAACATCAGTGAGGCCCTTTGATTTGGCAAGGTGACAAAGTACAACACATCTCCATAAGTTGTCAGCACTGACGTGTTGACAATTGACTATGCACAAATATCCCATGTGTGACAAGTTCTCTGCAGACCTATTTCTCTGCCCTTGCCGAGTCAACTCATGTTCAAACGTGTACCTATACTACTGAACCTGTTCCAGTTCAGCTGGCTACCTCGGTTGTGAGGTTGTCGTTTACAGTGTCAGAAGGTCCATATGCCTGTACATCTGTTGTGTGTGTGTGAAATTGTCTCAAACCGTATGTGTAGGAATGTGCACTTTCAATATTGTCACATCAGTATGTGTTCTCAGCACTGTCCGCTTGCTTATTGGTAGTGTGTAATATCAGAGCAGGAGTGATGTGAGATATTGTTACAGCCTCATTAATTCCATTTCACCTTCATTGTAGTCATCATCAAGGTATCTGTCTCATGGTGTTTGACCTGCAGCAAAACACATTGCACACATCTTACACAGTACTTATTGGTTGGAAGGGTGTTTGATTGAGTGTTATTGATGTGATATTGAAAGATTCATCTTCCAACTTGTACTGCCATTTAAGGCCATGTCACTGTCATTGTGTTGTTTTTAAATTGTTCCCTTGTGTCTGTGGAGTGGCATCTGTTGTTCTTTGGAATTGTCATTTGTCCCTAGGTGTGTATCCCATTGGGTGAGGATATCAAACATGCCTAGCGGTGTCACAACCTCAGTGTCTTCCTAGCCACATGTCAATGTAGTTGTGTATGTGTTGTTTGTCCAAGAGGGTTGCTGTGCCGTGTGTATATAAGTAGGTTTCTGTACGTACCAACAAGTAGGCCATTTCCATATCGTCCATCCTGGAAGTGTTGATTGATGGTGCAGTGACGGAAGATGAATGAATCATGTACACTCCCAGGATACTTTGCCACGATGTTGGTGATCAATCCCCGGTGATCAACAATGGCCTGCACATTGATGGAGTGTGCGTGCTTCCTGTTGCGGTACAGATGCTCGGTTGCAGCAGGTGGCACAATGCGTACATGTGTGCAGTCAATGGCACCAAGCGCGTGTGGTAAGCCGTTGAGTTGGTAGAAGCCCTGTTTTGTCTCCTGCTGCTTCTGCTGTGTGTTGGGGAAGCTGATGTGGCGGGGTGTGAGGGAGATGATGGCATCCAATACCTTGGGTAGGAAGGCAGAGAATGAGGGCTGTGAGATCCCAGCATCCAGGGCACCAGTGGTTTGAAAGGAGCCACTTGCCAACATGTGGAGGACAGCGAGCGGCTTGGTTTCTGGTGGAATGGTGTGGGGTGTCTGCAAGCTGGGTGGCAACTGTGGCTCAATGTAGCGCAGCCGCTGCTGAATGGCTTGCCAGTTGAGTCTGTACCTCTGGATGATGTCTTGTTGCCGGAGTCCCAGAAGGGTTGTCCTGGTGCGGAATATCCTCTCCTGCCTTCTGCATTGCCTTTGGGGTCCCTGCTGGTGTTGTGGAAGCTGCTGTTGTGGGTCCTGTGCTCTGCATGCATGCTGGATGAAAAGCACCTCCATGCCTTCCTTTTGGAGCTCTGCTGTTGCTTCTGTGTGTTTTCCTTATGTACTGGTGTGTTTGGCCCATTTTAACGCCTGTCCTGTCCCAGGCGTTATTTTTTTACGCAAATCGGGCTGTGTGTTGTTTTCCGACTTCGCCTCCCAGCCGTGCGGGATTTTTGCACAGAAGCATAAATATGGCGCACGGGTGTTTAAGTCATTTTTTGGACAGGAACGCCTACCTTGCATGTCATTAACGCAAGGAGGTTCCCCGCATCCAGAAAATGACGCACGCAGCAGACTTTTGCCGTTCACGGGGTCGGGCGTCATTGTATAAATATTATGCAAGGTTTGTGCCGAATGTGCGTCAAAAGTTTTGACGCACATTCGGCGCAGAGTATAAATATGCCCCCATCACTTTAATACTAAGGTGAAACGGAAGTTAAAGAAATGCACTTTTTTTTTTTTTTAAGAGACTTTCACAATTTCTTTCACATTTATTGCAAGATTCTTTTAAAATGAATGTGCTCTGTAGGAGGCTGGCCCTCTATGTAGTGTGCAAAGCTAGGCACACTGTGCAGAGGGTCCAGGCAACCACACATTGGTTTACAGAGGTAAAACTAGACCACCTAAAGTTTATGGCGTTTATGGTGGCTTGGTGGAGCAGTTAGGCTAATCTCGGAGAAGTGCAAAGCATTTGTAGTACCCACAGTTTTAATAAATGAGACCACACATTCAAAAGAATAACTCAATACAAATTTACAAAAATACATCAGATATTTATAAAAATATTTTGAAAATACATATAAAATCAGGTGGTGCATTTACCAATGTCGAGGTCCTCTGTGGGCACTATGGACCAGCTGTAGATGTTCAGACAGCTCCCGGTTTTGGTGGGAGCAGCTGCAGAAAGTCATTGGAGCTGGTGCAAGATCACTGTAGGGGACCACTTGAAAAGTGCTGCACAGGTGGACTTAAAGGTTAAGTCTGGTGGGTCCCCTTGGAGTTTCAAGGTAGCCAGGGGTGGGGGACCCTTAGGGCAAAGCTGGATCTTCATTGCAGGGCACAGGGTGACCGGTTGCAGAGCAAATCGGTGAGTCAGGAGCTGTGTGTAAAGGTTCTCTTGGAAGAAGGAGGTAGGAAGCATTGAGGGTCACTTGCAGGTCAGTAGGGCTACTCTGGTGGGAGAGCCTGGTGGCTTCTGAAGTCCCTCGACTGGGGCTTCCTCCTGGTCCTTCTTGGTGTCTGATGGGACGTGACCAGTACCTAGAGCTATTGCATGGTTTGGCCATTGGAGGGTGCAGTGCCACCAAACTTGGCTCACTTGCAGGGTTTGTCCTCACAGTCCGCCGGGTGGAGTTTGGTCCAGCTCCTTGGTCAGCAGACAGTTAGTGAAGTGGCCTTCACTGGGTCTTTGGTTCCTTGTTGCAGTAGCGTGATGCCTTCACTCTGGAGGGAGTTCTTCGGCTATTTGTGAAGAGTGGAAGCCCTATGGGGGGGTTGTAGATTTCGTCCAATGTCCAAGCAACCCCACAGCGGTGATTGTTGAGTCCTGGGTGCAGCATGCAGGGCTTTGTGTCTTTTCTTGGTTCAGTAGGTATTCAGTTCTTAAGCCTTGGATCTTCTTTGCTGCTGGTCTTTGTCCGTGAAATCTGATTTCTTGGTCTAGGGATGCCCACTAAATACTGTAGTTAGCAGGCGTTTAGGGGAGTACCTGATAGTGACCTTAGGAGGGGCTACACCCTCTAAGTGACCACGTCCTATGGGCAGAGGTCACTTCCCTACACCTGATTGGCTATTTGTCTTCCATGCAGTATGGAGGAAAATGAAATGGAGGGGGCACCTCACATGCAAAACCTTAGGAGTGGTGCAAGCTGGGGATGACCACTTCTCCTGTCCTTTGTGTGGTATCCTGCTGTTGCTCCTGCCAAAAGTGGGGTTTGCAACAGTGGTGGCCATCAGCTGCTAGCAGCAGGCTGAGGGGTTGAGTTTCAAGGGCAGTAAGCTCTTTAAAGCTCGCTAGCAGGGCAGTGCACGTTCCTGAGGGAGGGGGTGTTTGCTATGTTTTGGGAGCCAAATAGCAGGATCTCTCACCCGGGGTTCTAGAATCTTGTCTGGTGTGTCAGGTTGGTTGTGATCGGCCAGCAACCATGCCAGGATAGTTAGCTTTTACAGGGGGCCCCTCTAAGGTGACCTCTGGGTACATTTTGTAATAAATCCAATAGTGGTACCAGTTTGGATGTATCATTCTGAGTTGTTTGATACCAAACAACCTAGGGTTCAGAGTAGCCATCATGTAGCTGTGAAACTCGTACTGACCAGTGTCCAGCACATGTATTAAAATGGCTGCCCTGTTCACTTACTATGTCCCAGGTTTGGCAAGGGCATATTGCTCATTCATCTATGCCCACTCATACAATATAGTGCACCTTGCCTTTGGGCTGCAGGCCTGCCAGAGGGGTGACTTACCTATAGTGCATGCAGTGTGTGGAGGATAGGACACACAGGCTGTGTGCCAGGTCAAGTCTGTTTTAGGCTTGCATCAGAACTCAGCCTGCAATGGCAGTGCTCTGTGTTTCTGGATGCATGGCCCTAGAGGGTGGCACAGTCTCTGCTGCTACCCTCAGAGGCCTACTCTTAGTACCCCATGCCCTGGGGACCCAAGTACCATTTACTAGGGAATTATAGTGGCAGCTAAAGGTGTTGCCAATTGTGCTAATGCATCACATCTCACATGCACCTATAGATAAGTGGTGCAGGACATCTTTACTGCTTTTCTCTGACTTTAATAGTCAGTTTAGTTGGAAATAATGGCTTGCCCCTTTAGTTAACATCTTTAGCAATATTCGTGCTCCCTCAAGTAAACAGCAGCCCAGTGCTGCTGTTTACCACGGGACTTCACTTGAAGGTCAGGATAGCTGCATGTGGTCCCAGGACCATACTTTAAGTATCACTGCTCTAGCTGCAATTTCCTCATTGACCCTCCCATCCCCCGTTCTGTGAACTGGAATATTTTCCTATCTAAAAAGGTCCTACTCTTGAGATCTGCACACTAGTCATGACAGTTTGCCAATGGACGCTGTGCCTGAGTGAATCAGCTGACATCAGCGTACATGGGTTCTGCTTATATGCTCCTCTGCTCATCACTTCTGGAGTCTGAGCGGAGTCACACAACACCACCTCCCAGCATGCAGTAGTACTGCTTTAAAGTTTCCAGACTGACACCTAGGGAATATACACAAGGTGGGACATCTGCAGTTAGTGTATCCACCAGAAGGATTATACAGTAACTTGTTTATTTGTTCCTTTAAGGAACAAGCCATTAAATCATTCATGGACTGCCTGTAATGAACAATGCCACCTAAAGCTAACTTTTTCTTGGAATTTAAATATTGTCCTTAATTGTTTTAGGAATTTACCACTTGAGATTTTACACTCAAGTACTCTACTGTACATAACATGGAAGGTAATCTGTGTAGTGGCAATTACATCACAACTTGGAATTGGCTAATTGCAACCTTTGGGTCTGGAAAATAGCTCCATTGTGCTGGCAGGTGGATGAGACCAGACATGGTAACACATAGCCAGATAACATGCTACTCCTGCACAATGATGGCAGAGAATTCAGAGCCTCACTTCTACTTATCTGCCTTCATGTAGTTGAAAAAACAACCGGGTAGTGAGTGGAATGCTTGAATTAATCTCAGCCACTGTCAAGCGCTCAGGGTGCATCCCAGTCCATAATTTTGTGCTCACTATGCCACCTCAGTTTGGACCCATTCATGCAAATCACTCCAGCCCGAACTCCCAGGCCAAGTCCTTCTTGGACTGGAACACAAGCACCCCCAGGACCGGTTTTGCCCTCGTTATGGGCTCCTCAGCTGGGTACAGCCTGATTCCATTGTCACAGTACCCCCACTACTCACATCTGTTCCTCCCTGGTGCACTCAGGGCATCAAATGCAAAAACAACAAGGTGATGGATGCAATGCTTGAATTAATTTCAGCCACCGGCAATTGGTCGATCCCAGCACATCTACTTTTGTTCACCGTGCCACCTCAGTTTGGACATAGCCATATGCAAATCAGTTTCGACCCTGCTTCTCATGTGAACAGGCCAGACCGAACTACCAAGCCAGGTCCTTCGTAAACCAACCAGAACACAAGCAATCCAGAACCAGTTTTGCCCTTGTTATCGGCTTATCAGCCAGGTATAGCTTGGCTCCAGTGGCACTGTGAGGATGATGAGATCCACAACTGGGCACACCTTGCGCACTTAGGGGCATATTTATACTCTGTCTGCGCCGAATGTGCGTCAAAAAGTTTGACGCGCATTCAGCGCAAACCTTGCCCCATATTTAAACTTTGACGCCCGCAAACGTCAAAATCCCGCCGTGTGCGTCATTTTTTTGGATGCGGCAACCCGCCTTGCGTTAATCATATGCAAGGTAGGTGGTCCTGTCCAAAAAATGACTTAAACGGCCGTGCGTTGTATTTATGCTTTCGGGCAAAATGACTCACGGTGGGAGCCAGAGCCGGAAAATGACGCAAGGCGCGATTTGCGTCAAAATTTAACGCATGGGTGAGGGCAGGCGTTAAAATGGGCAAACACACCTGTATTTAATCAGAACACACAGAAGCAACAGCAGAGCAGCAAAAGGGAGACATAGAGGTGCTTCTCATCCAGCGTGCATGCAGACGCAGAGCCCAGCAACAACAACAACAACAACAGCAGCTACCACAACACCAGCAGGGACCCCAAAGGCAGCGCAGAAGGGAGGAGAGAATATTCCACCAGGACAACCCTTCATGGCCTCAGGGAACATGACATCATCCAGAGGTACAGGTTGAACTGGCAGGCCATTCAGCAGCTGCTGCGAAACATTGAGACACAGTTGGCACCCACCTTGCTGACACCCCGCACCATCCCACCAGAAACCAAGCTTCACATGCTGGCAAGTGGCTCTTTTCAAACAAATGGTGCCCTGGTTGCCGTAATATCACAGCCATCATTCTCTGCCTTTTTGCCCAAAGTACTGGATGCCATCATTGAACTCACACCCCCCACATCTGCTTCCCTAACACACTGCAGAAGCAGCAGGAGACAAAAAAGGGTTTTTACCTCATTAGTGGCTTCACACACGTCCTTGGTGCAATCGACTACACACATGTACACCTTGTGCCACCTGCTGCAACTAAACGCCTCTACAGCAACCAGAAGCACACACATTCCATCAATGGGCAGGCCATTGTCGATCACCAAGGATTGATCACCAACATCGTGGCAAAATATCCTGGGAGTGTACATGACTCATTCATCTTCCGTCACAGCACCATCAATCAACACTTCCAGGATGGACGGTATGGCAATGGACTACTTGTTGGTAAGTACAAAAACCTACTTATATACACACACTGCACAGCAACCCTCTAGGACACACAACACATACACCACAACAGCAACATGTCGACAGGAACACACTGAGGTTGTGACATCGCTAGCCATGTTTCATAGGTCACCATTGAACCTGTCACACATCTGAAATTACTGTACAGCCTAATGTTAAGACGTTAATGATCACAATGTTTGGAGTGTGTTGCCTAAATGTCACCTTGCAAAAGCGTCTTAATTATGTTTACATTAATCCATTGCATAAGTCTAAAGGTATGTGATGTCCAGGGTACATTGATATGAACGTGTTAACAACACTGTCAATTTTAACCTGTGTATGGAACTATCATCTCACCCCCAGTGAAGACACAGGGACACCTGTATCACAAGTCACAATGCTAGGGAGGGCACACTGTACTGCAAATCGCAAAACATACTGCTGACAACCGGTCAGCAGAAAAACACTCGTTCAGCCAAGGAAACAACACAATGCAGTTGGTACATCCTACAAGCCTAGGATGCAACACAATAACACAAAAGAGTTACAGACAACACAAGACAACTTCCGCCATGCAAGCTGATATAAATGGGGCAAGCTACATCATGATCCCATTCATTTTCTCTTTCAGCTGATCAGGGGTATGGGATCCAGCCATAGATTATGACACCTATTGGCTACCCAAGTACTGCAGCAGAGAGTGCCTACAATGACGCACATAGAAGGACACGCAGCATAGTCGAGAGGACCTTCAGCATCCTCAAATCGAGATTCAGGTGCCTCGACATCACTGGTGGTAGCCTCCTGTATTCCCCTGAAATGGTCTGTAAGATCATTCTAACATGTGCCATCCTGCACAACATTTGCATAAGAAGGAACATTCCCCTCCTGGAACCAGAGCCACATATGCCTGAAGAGGAGGAAGGTGGCCTGCAACATGAGGGGGAACAACAAAACACGGCCGCTGGATTGCGCAGGTGCCAACATATTGTGAACAATTTCTTTTAAATATAATCACCATCACCACTTTATGAACTAATGTAAATAAACACTGATAATAATCACCATATCATGGTCTGGCTAATCATTTGTGCTCCCCTTTATCTCTATCAGAATGAGACTGTTGCCTCATGGAGCATTGCTGATATACCGATCAGGACACAGAAAATCCCAGAGCAATTGTGATGCGTATCTTACAGTGGTCACATACACACACACTGTAAATGACATAGATCCTGTACATTTCACCTTTGAAGGGCAATAGCAGAGGACCACACCTATTTCACACATACATGTTGGAAACATGGTTCATCACAGCATATTGCACACAACAAAGACACCATCACTCATACATGAGGCAGTTGATGTGCTTTTGCATCAGTAACAGGAATGTATGACCAGACCCTTGACAGCAGTAAGTCCAACTGCATCCAATCTTTGCAAGGACTATCTGTGACTAGAGTTCCATATAAGCAGAACATAAACAGCACAAGTGCCACACACATGACAAGCATTGCACACATGACATTCCATGTACATGTCAGCCCATTTCCTAACTCCGGACACACCCATGCACCTGGTCACAACCCACCTGCCTGAAGAGGTCCCTGGAATAGTAATATGTGTACCCCGATATTCCCTCCTCAACACACACAGACTAACAATAGTAATCCAGTGTGCTAACCCTTTCCTATGGTATACCATTGTCATAGTACATCTGACTGCATGGATGTCAGGTCAATTAATACACTGGCTTGTAGTTTCTAAGCCCTGTTATCACCTGTAGATTGCTTCTCGTGTGAACGGTACTGTTGGCCATTTGAATGCAAATCTCACCTACAGGACTTGTGAGAAACTGATGCAGCCCACACCTGTGATCACCTCCATGCACACCACCCATTTCAACATGCACTGCCCCTGCTGATGCCTGGAACAGCATAGAAGTTGCCATTTTGTCAAATACACCGTTATGCATTGCTAGTAATAAAGCCTTGTAACACAGCCCTTGGGTTCATGTGTCACCTTCAAAAACACAGGACAAACACAGTTTTACATGTCAACTGTCTAGTTCTTCCTCCGACCAGTCTTAGTCAGACCACTGATTATGTAACTTGTGAAATTGCTGGATCCTGATTGACCCTGCATCCTGTCAGCCTGACTGGCACTTGTCTGTGCGTCATCCTAAAGATTCCCTGTGGCTACATATGTACCACACTTGCTTTACCAAACCTCTCATTCCTCAGAGGGTATTTTGTCATGTGCTTCATCAATGCATACCCAAATACATTGTATAGCATCATCTGCCTTTTAATTGTACCATATTTGTTAAATTGTCTTTGAATACCAAAATCTTGGCCCATCCCTTGTCTGGGTCTCATTTATGCATGAACGACAAAGTGTGACAGTGTCCCAGGGCCATATGCAGGGATTGGGTATGGTGCCTCCAGCAGAACCAGTAACCTCTAATAATGTCCATGAAAAGTCCACGGATGTTAGGACCCTGACAGTTCCCACGCTGAATTACATTGCTCACAACATATTGATAGGCCGTGTGTGGTGAATAGCTGCGAAAATAATCAGCACAGAGGCTATGATGTTCCCAGATTTCAGAGGCCAACCTGTGTTCAAATGTTGTAATGACACAAGCCGGAACATGACACCTGAGACATGATCTCACTCACCACACCAAGGTTGCCTGTTGACAGTCTCATTACACATCTTCAGTGACAGGGTGAGACCATCCCCATGTAGGTTCCCATGTCCTCATTGACTTTACTCACATTGATCTCCAAAGGATACTCAGTAGATACAGGAATAGCTGCCACTGACTGATGATGAGACCTGGAGGTAACTGTGACAACATACACCCCTAAAAATATACAGGATCAACATTGGAACACACACATGAACAAGACACCTCTGTGCAATTGATCACTGGAAATATGTGGACACGTGCTGCCTCGTATGCTGGTCCACCACAGCCACTGGAGAGTTGTGGCTCAGTTATATGACCTCAACTGTGGCGTCATAATGCATTTGTGGTTCACCTTTGGCTGTCTGGGCCAATTACATGTTACCCACTTCGTCAATGCATGTGCCTGACTAACTGAGGGATTCACCAACAAGTGCCTAGGAAGCAGTTACCGAAAATTTAGGACATGGGATGGTGAAATTGTGGACCATTGACATGACAAAACATGCACCAGATAGATGGCAGACGCTTGTTCATTTGTGGTATCTACGTTACCCAAAATCTTGGAAGTGCACACAACTGCTGTTGCTACATGTATGACTAACACATGTTCTCTCTCATTTCCACAATGACTTGCATCTAAGGTTTGGACACATTGACTTCACATTCATACAAGCATATTTTCAATAATGCAATTTGTGATGCACACACACTGGGTCAACAACTACATTAGTTGCCACTGCACACACATTGAGCCATAGGCAGTGAGGTATTGTACTTATGTACGTCACCTTGCTATCCTCTCCTGATGCCAAACATTTTCAAATTGTGCAATACATATGTGTAGGCCACGCATATGGCCATCTAGTGTGTCAGTCAACTGTCAAAATCCTGTTAAGGAAGTAGCGGGTCATGGTCCGCTGCAGTATGATGTCTCACATGTGAACATACACCATCAACACCAAAGTGGGTGCAATCAGCCTATCTCAGTTGTGGCCCAAATGTAACATAACATAAAAATTGAAAAAATCCCCAAAAACCAGTTCATGCACTGAAATTTTGACATTTTTAGCATTATGTGTCTTTTTTTTCCACCAATACAGATTGTGCGTTATATTTTTCGACGCACAGGAGTGAAAATTAGGCCGCATCCAAAAAACTGTAAAGACAATTTACTATTATTTGGATGCGGCCTAATTTTCACTCCTGTGCGTCAAAAAATATGACACACATTCTGTATGCCTGAAAAAATATGACGCATAACGATTAAAACGGCGGCCATTTTATGCAGGATGTGATGTAATAGGATATCCTGTTTACAGATTATGTACAGTGGGTGTACTTTCACTTTCACTTTGCAGTCTGTGAATCTTCTAGACTGTGTGGCAGTGTTCAGAGTGTTGTCCAGTGATTTTGTGCTTTGGTGTCCTGTGTGCTATCTTACTTGTTACTTTGTAAAATAAATATTGTTGTTGTATACTGTCTGAGTGTTTTGTTTACAGTTGTCCAGTATTGTAGTGTATTTGTGGTTTGTGTGAGTCTGTTGTGGGTAGTGCTAGTTTGGGGATAGTTGGGCTCTTTTAGTTGTTAAGTTTACTTTTTTTTCGTACTCCTACTTTCCCCCTTTTCTCCTTTCTTTTTTTTCTCCCCTATCCCCCTTTCAGTGCTGAGATGTTGAGTAGGCCACGTCTTGGCAGGATGGGTGATGAGGAGTTGGGGGGTTTATATTGCTGATGTGCCATTTCCTCCCACTCTTGATCGAGTCAGGGGGCAGGGTGATACAGGGGTATCACACTGAGGCGCAAAGAATCCGGTGGGGAAAGGTGCTGCATCACTTGCAGCGCGTGTATGGGAGCCGGAGGAATGACCACCAGCTGAAGCACCGCTGGGCTGACCTCATCGCCAGGGAGCAAGATCTGCTAGACCACCTGGGAATAGTGATTGGTGGCCCTGTTGGTGAGTACAAATCATGTAAATGTGCACATTTAAAAGCTCTGTAGTGACATCAGATGATTTGCACAATATCTGCCAGCTTCGTTGCTGACTGTGTGTAATGCTGCGGAAACATACAGGGTAATTGATGCACTATGGGAAGGATCACAATTGCTAGCTGTCAGGAAGCACGTGCTCTGCAAACTTACAGGATACTTTTGCTTAATGTAATTTGATGCCGCCTTTGTATCAGACAACAAAACAAAATAGGAGCCAATCATGTCTATATAGGTCACATTTGCCAGTGAAGTATAGATGTACTAAAATATTGGCAAACTTTGTTGACGCAATAGCTAGACTGACTTTAGAAACACTACATGATGCAGAAAATGAGTGCTGGCTTCACGTCAATTGATGATAGCAATGTGGCCCAGACATGTGTGTCTGGTGAGTGTGTAAGGAAAGCGTTCACAGAAGTTCTATGAATGTTAGGGATTATTGTGGTCCTTCATCTTTTTGGATACATGTCAGATCTGGATTTGAAAACATCGGGAAAAGGTGCAAGGTGCCCTCAGCTAACATCTTAGACTGGTATTTGGAGTTTGTTGTGCCACATTCCAATTAGGGATGGCAGTCCAAAGGTATGCACATGGGTTCATATCTCTGTTTGGTGCAAGTCACCATTGCTGGCCACATCAAATGAAGAAACTGTAAGAACATGAGGGCTTACAAAAGTCCCTGCCCCTCTGTACATTGTACCTATGTGTCATAAATGTGTCATGGCCACATAGGCTGTTTGGCTGGTAATGCAGTCATCAAGTAACCAGGCTTTGGATGTCTCTCTTGGATGCCCATGATGAGACGATTACACACCAGCATTATTTCTGCTCACTAATGAAGGAGCATGTTTGCCACCAGATGATAGTTAGGGCCACTATATGTGTGTAACTGTCACAGGAGACCCATGCTATGTACATGTTGGCCGTGATATATCAGATGCAGTATCATCATGTCTGAATGGCTTTCATTACTTATGTCAGCTTGCACATTGTTTTTGTCTTTGAAATTGTTGGTCAGTGCACAGATTTTGAGCACATTTCTTCCTTCCATGCCTTACAGGTGGACCGGCACCCTACACTGTGGGAGAGGTGGCTTCATTTGAGGACCTGACCACTCCAGTAAGTGTTGATATGTCTGTTATGTGTTGTGTTTGCTGGTGATGTGTGATGGACTCCTGTGTGTTGAACACATAGCAAGGTGTGATGCGCTGGCCAATTATTTGTCTTGTTCCATGAGTGGGATTTCAGTTTCTCAAAATTATTGAGTTGGCCAATGCTTATCCTATTGTATTATCTAGGGATTGTAGGTAATTCCTGTAGGCCCCGCAATGAGAACTGGGGTGAGTCATGTGGATAACACTTGTATCAACAAGAGTTGCACTGGAACTCATCTCAGATTTAGTCTGCCTGTCAGACCCACATTCTCCCAGATTGGTACTGCAAATCGCTTTCCAACAGACTTCTGCTTCCCTATTCACCAAAGTACTTATTAAACTGTAGGTTGAACTTCCTAGCAGCAGGTACTTACACATGTAGTGCTACAAGTATGTTGAACTTGAGTGCAATGACCTAGGTGTGCATGCAAATCATGATCATGATTGTTCTTGCAACTCTGTGTCTGTTGTAAGTCATGCCTTACTGGAAGTATATGATGTGGACCAAGGTCTGCATTTCCTGACATGTGGCGCTAGGATTGGTCAAGGGTTTGCTGACTCCTAATTGTTGATAGACCTTACCTGTGGTGTGTGTGTAGAGCCAAACATGTGTTGAGCTTTCTATACACTCCTGGGTGTCCATGTTGTTTGGAATTGTTCGTTGTTTCTCCGCCCCCGCACCCCCAAAATACAGGCATAGGTTTGTGAATAGGGTACCTAGGACTGATGCTACCAGTATGTTACACATACATGTGAATAGGTGAATGTTTGGTCGGAACCTAGTATACACACTCAGGTATAGCACATGAGTACTATACTAGCAAGTCCAATTACAACTTGCAGACCATGTGGCTTTAGATTTCCATCCCGTGCACTGACATCTGTAGCCCAGGCATTGGCAGAGGATGTGCAGCATGATTGTTAGCTGACAACTGGCAGAACTCAGATGGCAAGTTAATGCCAGTTGTTACCCATCTTGTAGGTTTTGGATGTGCTATGTGTGATATGACCTTTGTAGGCTGGCCTGCCATGTACTTCCTAAGGGACATTCAATGATCTGTATGGTGATATGAGCTGTTACAAGTACAGTAGATGTATTGTCTGATTTACTTCTTGTGCCATTTCACACAATGCAGTTCCTAATGTAAATTGTTTGCCTTTGTCTTCACAGCTGCGAACATGACACCCATCCAGGTCCGTGAGTTCCAGAAGCAGCCATGAGATACCAACATATCCTGCTGGTAGAGTCGGGGTTCAGGAGGATGGCCCGTAGATACCGGAATGAGCGGGCCTCCGGAGCATGAAGGGCATTCCCACAGGGTGGCCCTACTTTGCCCACCACAGCCACCACCAGCACAACCACCAGTTCCACCCAGGTGGCACCACCCACAGCTGGGACTGTTGTCTCAACGTCTACAGTTGTTCCAGGCCCTAGCAGTGCAACACCTTCAGGGCAGCACACAGGCATTGGCTCTACACGCCCACAAACCTCCTCCGCTGGTACCCAGACTGCCCCAGCTGTTACAGATGACCCTGCAGCTTTCCAGGCAATGGAACGTAAAATGGACCGTGTGCTACGGAAAATGAGTCATCTGAGCAGGGATGTTCGCCATATGAACAGCTGTGTGCGGTCCATAAAGCGGACCCTCCGGAGGGCCAACCTCTAGACTTTTGTATATGGACATGATTCCCTCCCCTCCCTCCTCTTTTCTTGTTCTCATACTTAGTGGGCTTAGGGGGCTTAATGTTAGGTTAGTATAGGCTGTTAGTTTAGTTAGTGTTAGTGGGTGGGGAGTCCTGAATCTTTCTATTTTTACGTATTAAGTGTGTGGGTGGGTGGGGGGGACTATGTTGGGGTTCTCGTGTGTTTAAACAAAAAAAAAAAAAGACAAAAAATATATATTTGTTTAGGATAGTATGTGTTTAGGTTAGTATCTATTGTCCTCCATGTGTCCCGTCTCATAAGGGGGGGTGGGAGGTTGATGTTTAGAACGTTTTGTTACATGTGATAAGTAAGTTTAGCTTAGGTTAGTTAGGGACAGTTGTGGGTAATGAGTAATCAGGGTAGATTAGGATAGGTAAGACTTTTCCCTCAGTTTCCTCTTCTGTGATTACCATTTAATAAATATATAGTGAACCCTTTACAGTATGTGTTAAATGCTTGTTGATCATGGCCTTGGCATTAGTATACATGAATTTTGTACTATTACATTTGTGTCCTGTGCTACGAACAAATCCCAAATGAGCTGTAAGATTGGCAGCTACCCCAGAGCTACCTTGCAAAGATTCCACCATTCATTGCAACCACCAATCACAGTTAATATGGATCCCAAAGTGTTTTTGTCAATACGTATGTTTTCTAAGTCACAAACAGTGCTTCCAGATTTGGTAATGGGGGAATAGTTTTAGGTCTGACTGCAGTGTGATGTTCAAGGACACCCTTATAAGATGAGTTGTCGTAAGCACTCTTGTAGTATCGGCTTCATGACTCGCATAGATCATTTGTGACACTGTTCAGCACGATTACCTATTTGGATGTAAACTCAGACACCTTCTTTCATGTAGTTTTTGGAGTGTTTGCTTAGATTTGTGTGCACTGTTATATGTGTTAGTATTTCATGGTGACAACATTTTGAGGCCATCTATTTGATGACTTAGATATCCCTTGAGGAAGCATTATTCTGTCCAACACAGCATGATGGTGTATGGTTTCTCACTTCATAAGATATGTCCCTCAGGATGGGCAGAGTATGATGTAATCCTGGCCACTGTGCAGATTTATATGACTAGATAATTTCAGGACAGTTGTATTGACAAGCTACGTTATTTGACAGGAGGCACATTTCAGTTATCTACTGCACAGTTGATGTGTCACATTACCCATAGACAGATTTGTTGTGTAAGTGCTATTTATTGAAAAGTGCTGTAGTGCTATATATACATTGCCCATGATTGTGAGTCCATTATAGTGACAGCTTCCATTGTGATCCTACACAAGTGGTAAAGGAAAATGCATTTGACATGCTGGGGTGATGTGTCAGGCAGCGCAGAGGGACAGGATTTGCCAATGAGTAAGAGAGAGACAAGCACTGGGCAGGCTGACAAGATATACAGTGGTTAGCAGAACAGTCATTGAGTACAGTTGTTGTAAGACTGGCATGTTACAAAACGCAGGAGCTGTATTGGAGCTGGCAGGTCTTACAATTGTGGTGGTGGGTGAATCCTCTGTGATGGCTGCCTGTTCCGTGCTCCTCTTTGTGACTGAAGGGTGGGTCTGGAGGGTTCCAAGGACATCTTGGATGGTCTGCTGGGGAATGTTTATCAGCTCGTCATCCATGTCATCAGGGTATTCTGGGACAGGCATATCCGCAGGAGATCCATTGTCCTCTGAAATGAAATGAGGTACAATTAGTGTGTGTGTGTTGTGGCTTTTGTGATGTGACAAGCCTGCCTTGTGATGAATTCCCATTGTGATCTTGTTTCCTGTTCATTGCTCCAGTCTTTCAGATGGGCATTCTCGCAGGCCTATGCCCCACCTGCATGTCACATGTATTGTGGTAAGTTATTAGACTTGTCGGCATCATCTCCTCTAAGTGTTGGTTTTGGCCAAATAGTGGTTTGCCACCTTCTTGTCCTACTCAATCCTCCATCTACATCCATTCTCATGGTGGGACCTTTCACTGGCTGTGGGTGCTCTGATGGCTCTAGCAGCACACTTAACAATCTGGACCTGCCCCAGTCTCTAATCTTCCACATCCACTTATATGTAGTTGACATGTATCGTTTCCTATGCATAGCATTGTTATGGCAGGATATGGATGTTGCCATTGGTAATGTGTACAGCTGATGTTAGGGAATGTGTGGTACATTGGATTGCCCTGATAGTCGTAGCAGTGTCCTATTTCCTCCTCTGACTGTGCAGGTGTATTTCAGTGACCAGTTACATTTGTCCTCCCCCTCAATGCTGTTGTCTGAGCAGTATGCCATTTGGGATGTTACATTGTGACCCAGGCACAGGATGGACCCTGACATATGCAGCATGGGTGTGACCTTAGTGCTGTGTAGCTCCTAATGTTGGTGACATTGGCTGATGTTTGCGACAACTATGGGCATTGACATTTGACAAGACCGGAGCCTTTGTCTTGTTTCAGGAATTATTGGAGTTGTCATTCTCAACCCTCTAATTTAGGTGTGTATGATCCATGGGGAAGTTACTGCCATTGGCTACTTGAGCTGCACACAGAGCGGAGGTGGTAGTGGCAACTGGTGTCACTGTTACATTCCAGCTGTCGGTATGACTAGAGGTTATTAATTGGGCCCTAGTTAATGTAGGGGGTATAGTGGCTGACGTGTGCCAGGATGTCAGTTTGACGTTGTGCCCTTCCCTACTGGCATGGCTTTACTGTTGCTCCATCGTTGGCATGACAGCATGCCCCCATGGGACTGTTTTTGGTGTAGTGTTATGATATGCCCCAGCTTCTCTCTGTGCAGGCCATGCCCCCATGCCATACCCCTTTACCCATGCCACTCCATGTATATGATGACTTCCATGCATTTTGTGGTCGGTATCCCCCCCCCCCTGCTTACAGTTAACATTTGTGCATTTTAATTCCCCATGCGACTTACCCTGCATGTGCGTTGTCTCCTGGTAGTCTGCGCTGTCCTGTCCTTGAATCCCTGTGACGATCTCTTCAGGGATGACGGCTGCGACCATCTCCTCCATGTGGTCCGGGGCCTCCTGGTGTGCTGGACTCCCACCTCCAGTCTGCAGTGCTACCTTCCTGTTCCTGGCCATCTTTTCCTTGGTCCTGCACTTGCAGTCATGCCAGCGTTTCTTGCACTCGATGACTGTTCTGCGTACTTCTGCCACACTTGATCTTGTCAACAATTTGTTGCCATATTGCCTCTCTCCTACTGATTGGCAACTTTGAGGTGACAAACAGTTGGTGCTGGTGTTCCGTCACCTCTTTAACCAGGATTTCCTGTTCCTCTGCACTGAAGCGACGCTTTCTTTTCTTCTTAAAAGTGTCCTGGTTCTTGTGTGGGTCCTCCTGGCTGGTTCCTGGTCTGTTGTCATCTTCCTGGGGTCTGTACAGGAATCTGGGATCCATTTTGGCTCTCCTCTGCTGAAAAGGCTGTGTTCGCGGGGAATTTTGACGCTATTGCGTAAAAAAATGCCGCATAGCTGGTGTGCGGTGTCGTAAAGCGACCCACAGTCATTTCCGCTGCGTTAACATCGTTTTGCTTTACGACTTGACGCTGCGGTGTGCGTAAAAAAAAAAAAAAATTATACTTACACCTGTGGTTTGCGCCGCCGTACGTCAAAGTATAAATATGATGCCCGCACGGCGCACCAAATGGGGTTAGCTGGCGGTAATATTTTTGACGCAAAACTGCGCCGGCGCAGTTTTGCGTCAAAAAGTATAAATATGGGCCTTAGAATGTCAGATGCAATAACAACACTGTATTGGATGAAATGCTTGAATTAATCTCAGCCACTGGCAATCGCCTACCCTGACCTGACCAGCATTATTTTGTACCACCCTGAGCTTAGGGTCTAGCTCTAATAAAAGTGATTGTGAAAGGTGAGAACATTAGGCCTCATCTGACTGCATGGAAGTCATATGTAGTTAGGCAGGGATGTTAGTGGTCCTGATGAAGGCTGAAAACCCAAACAGGTTTTTTTTGAATGGCTGAAATATGTTAATAGACACAAGGGTAGATAAGGCACCATATCTCATCCGATATCCGTAATGATTTTTAATCATATCTGAGATACCAACAATATAGGTAGAACCACCAGGTATATTTCAAGATATTTTTAGTCTAAATTAGATCCCTGAGATTATCCAATAGCGATTTATATATGAACTGGCAGTAATGGTTGGGTGTTCCACAATATGGTAGGTGAATACCACTGTGGCGCAGTGCCTATGATAAAACAGGACACCATGAGATGTGAGTGAGGCGACATCTCCAAAAAAATTCTGTTGATCCAGGTGGATTCCAACTTAGATTAAGGTTCTTGTGACCTGGCCATTCTTAGTGTGATTATATATAGGTGAGGCCGTGACTAGGTTTTGTTCCTCTCCTTTTGTGTGTACACTATTGCCCTACGTACAGAAGTGTGTAGGCTGCATCTTCTGGTGAATTGTGCTGCATTGCAACTATCTTGAAGAGCCTGTGTGACAAAAGGTCAGATGTCTTCAGGGACAGCAGAAAAAAACTGAGTCCCAAAGGGCATGGGAATAGCGACCAAGCCAGCAGCTTGCACTGACAGAGCTCAGAGCAAGGCTGGCTGATGAACACATGAGCTTGTCCAAGCTCTCAATGTAATTGAATTCACAGCCTGGCTGAATAGTAGGGAACACGTTCGATTTTCTCCTAATGGTGAACGCCTGCACCACCAAGCGCTAACGGATCAGCCAGGCAACCTGGAGCAGGGCGATTAAGCATGCTATTGACTCACTAACAAGAGATCAAGAGTATGATTTTGCCAATGTTACCAGGAAGGTATCAGAGCCTCATCAAATGCGAGCAGAGGCCTCGTGTGTCTGGCCTGGCTGAAGGACCTAAGTAAAACATTAGTTTCACTCCATATTTGGGGGCCAACCAACCTTACTGCCCTCTACGTAATTACAGTGAAGGAGGCACTTTCTTCAGGGGCACTGCCAGCAGGAGAGACCAGTCCACTGTTTTGCTTGGTGATCAGGCCACTGGCATCTTGTAAGTCCTCCTACCAATTGCTCTCTGTGTACTGAGGTAATTTGCCTTCATCATATTGATTGTTACGTCCATCTGTGCCCACAAATGTTGTTAAGAACCTGTGCTCGGCCATGAGGTTGAGGCACTGTGTTAGAATCCGAGAGGTTGCTTTAAGGTTGGTGCCCAGAAGGGTCAGGGCACCTACTCAGCCTAGATAAGTTTGGCTCAGAGTCAGAAAGCACTACTGGGTGTATATTGCCCTCTGGAATCAATGGTGTCCGCATCGGTGTCAATGCTTTAGGATCCGATTCATATCTTGGCATCAGGACCAACGTTATCACTGGAGCTGGTATGGCATCTATATCAGGTTCAGCAGGTACAACTTTGCACTGAGGGAGGACCCAGAGTTGGAGGCCATCAGGGTTCTTTGGGGGCCCAAAGGATCACTAGCTGGGAGCCAAAAGTATGCAGCATGGCTTCAAGGAATTCTGTCTGCTGCACAATTGTTGATAGGCCCAGGATGAGGCTCTGAATCAGCTCCAAAGAAGATCGGGTTACGATGCAAGACCAGGAGGCATGTTTACATCCTTGCACCTTCCTTGGAGTTTTGAGTGTATCAGGAATGGGCCCAGTCCTTGGATTACTTATATTTGTTCTTGGACTTACCCAGTGATTTTGACTACGATGATGCCCTGCCATGGGACCAACTTTGGTATTGGGAACAGGACCTTCCTTTCAACTTCCAACGGTCATTGTGTGAAGCCTTCAGGTGCTTGACGACGTAAAGCTTCACCTCACAGTTTTGTATGGCCTTAAGATTCATCTGAGCATGCCCATTTCAGGCCCTTGTAGCGTGTTCAAACCCCAGGCACTAAAGGCATATCTGAATGGACCCATCACAAACATCTGTTTGCAATAGTACCGGCCGGGCTTAAAGCCTATAGTTTATGGTATAACATTTCCCTTGCACACTGGTTACAATTAGCTAATAAGCTGTGGTTCTGCGTCTGGTGATACAGAAAGAAAGGAACTGATGTCAGTGTGTATAGCTGGTGAATTATATGCAGGTCTATAAGTCACTTCTTTAGCAATGGCGCAGAGCTGCATGCCACCTATTAGCACGCAGGGATACTACTTTTTAAATTTTTAGATGCAGTCGGTGTCTCATAAATATTCAAAAGATGAGAAATATGTGACCTACTGCCACAAGTGCAAAGCCTTCGAGTGGAGGATCCAAGAACCTGGGCTGTCTGTTGAGAAAGTAGATGGCTGTAGTGATGTTTAAAAGTACCTACACAGTGCTCAAGATGGAGGGAAGAAACATCTTCAATGCTAGGTGAATAAACAAAAGCTTACTCACTTTAACTTGCAACATTTTTCTGATGCGGGCCAATGGCTTCAGGCCATCATTGCCACAAGATGAACGCCCGACCCAAAGAGGGTGCATTTATAACAACTGTGAACTGCAACTGTGGAAAATTAGGGCGACAACCCACCATGAGGTTGGAAGGGCACAGCCAACAGTGGGTGTCTAGAAGGACAGAGCCAAATATCTCTAAACGAGCATAGACTCCACTAATACGCAAGCCATTGCCACCCGTGGCACTACCAAAGGAACCTCATCCACCACATGCTGTGAAGAGCTAACAAGATGCATGAGGCTATCAAGCCCAATAAGTGAAGTTTATGCAATACCAGTTAGATTTGAAGCCTGAAACATCCAAATCATTTCCTGAATATCCTAGTAGTAGGAAACGTTCTCATGCAGGTTGCCTCTAGGATCTCTCTAATAAAAGTCAATGCTTGAGATGGAGATGGCTGGAATGTCGGTAAGTCTTGTCAATGTGTCATGAGGCCTATTCATGGACTCACTATAGTTCTGCCTCATTTCTTAGTACTAGAAATCACGATGTCTTTGCTTTGCATTGTCATGCATTGCACATTTCTTCTGTTGTGCCATTGTTTTGAAACACAATGATGCGACACAACGTGCCTGCGATTCGGTCTGTAGATTCTCAAACTGCTCAGTGGGCACAACAAGTTCTGGGTTTTGTTTTCTGTCCATCCAGCAATCGTTCCGAGGTACCTATAGACATAGCTTGACAGTGAAAAGCTACTGTGTTAACATTATAAATTAGGACCCATAGTGTTTATTTTTAGAGGGGAAAGATTCTAGCAAAGCTGACTCGACTGTGGAACAGATGCCCTTGGGGGCATGCAGCCTGTGTAAACTAGGTTTACACTCCCCTAGGACTGCTTGACTATGCAAACTGAGGTATGAGGGTTCGCTGCTCCCAGAGATCACTACAAATAATAGTCTTCCTGCTCATACACTTACAGGGTAGGCTCGGGCCACTAGATTTGCATTATGGTGGTACTGTTTGTGTTATACAGTTTTTTAACTGCTATTATGATTTTTATAATTATTTACAGTATTGTAACCTCATCTAAATTGCTTCATAAGAGACTAAGTTGGTTGCAATAAATAGTGTACGTTTGTGTGTTTTTTTTTTATTGTTGCTATGGATATGTATGACTGAGATAATATATGAAAAGGACTGACCTGTTTTTCCACTGTTCCCTGAGAGAGGGCTAGAGTGTTGTGCCTTTTGGGTTGCCACAATTACTTGTCACTCTGTAACGTAGGAGGGCAAGTAAGGCACGATAAACTAGTCAGATATTTTGGTATGCCAGTACAGAAGTGGCACAGCCCCTGCATTTTGATGTTCTGTTGTCCCAAGGCACAGTTCTGCAAAAGACTCCCTGCGACAACAGTACATTTCAGATAGTCAAAGACCAGCTGAGGAGTAGTCGCCTTTACCAGGCGTTCATCCAAGCATGGACATTCATGGACTCTTTACCTCCTGAGGGAAACACCATGACTTTGGTGAAGACTCGTGGAGCAAAAGAGATGTACCACAAATTTCTAATATTGTGACTGCACAGCTCTTATGCTTCTTAGAACCCAGAAAGTTAAGGAAATATAATCCTTTTGACCTTGTCCTCAAAAGGCACCACTTCTATGGCTCCCTTTTGCAGTATGACAAGAACTTCTGCCACAAAGATAAAGACACAGGCAGAAGGTGGGTGGGCAAGAGGAGTAGATAGAAAGGACATGGCACAGCCCTTGTTAACAGGTGGGGCCACCCAGCGATCTATCATCATGGGCTTCAATTTAGTTAGGGAACGGAAGACCACCACCACCACAAATGCAAAACAATACCAGAGAGATGTCAAATCAAAGTATTTTGGAAGCAGCAAAATCAGCGTAAGAAAGGAAAGGGTCTGGGGATGTTTCTGTGGTTGCTGGAATCCTTCAACTCCACTTCTGTGGCAAAAGTTCTTGCTTATCTGCTTACCTTTGGGCTCTATCAATCGGATCAGCAAAAGGCTGGTCCTCAAAGGAAACCTTTACCTTCTCCATGAACTGCAAATAATTGACTCTCACTTCAACGGCTGAGACTGCACCAACAGTTGCTCCAAAAGTATTATCACAGATTGCGATGGAATTGTTGTTGAAGCAAACAGGCTCAGCACCTTCGACATTGGTTCCTTCCATGGCCAGAGCCTATGGATGTGCAGAGATAGGGGGTGGGGGACCCTGGTCAGAGTTCCAAGCTTGTAGAATCAGGCCCACAATAGGGAGCTGGAGGGAACCTAGGGAGGAGGAGGGACAGTCCTGAAGATATTCAGCATACCAGGAATGAAGGCTTTTTACCCAAAATGGGTTGGAAGATAGACCAAGGAACTCAAGTTTGTTTCTTAACAACTGAGATCTGGTCCAAACAGGAACAGCCTTGTGTCAAGGAAGAGCACTTGTAAGTCTCTGAATGGTCCCAATAGCAGGACCCTTCTTTTCTGACTGAAGAAGTGGGCTTCTGCCTTTTGAGGCACTTCTTATGATTTTTTGCAGCAGGACCCTTGGAAAATTTCTCCCTAAAAGGCGACTTAGTTGAAGAATGACATTTAGGGGTATACTAATGGGCATCAACCACAAATACTATAATGATACAAAAGCATTGCCTCTTGGGTCAAAAGACTGGATACAATGTTCATAATCCAAAGTAAGACTATGAACAAAGAAAGGGTTTTAAAGCCCAAAACAGTACCCATAGGTGATTTGCTTGCTTTAAGTCGTACATGTCCTGTTCTGTTGTTTTTGGATTTCCCATTGTGACTTCATAGAGGTGTACTGATAGAAGATAATCGCCTGGAGAAAGGCTTTCATTGAATATGTACTCAACTCTTTTCGGGGAAAACATTAATTCTGACCTTACAGAGGGATCTATGGAGGAGGAGCAGTTTAAGATCCATAGTGAATAATGGGGGAACACCTGTCATGGTGTCCTTTCATTTCTGTAATTTTTGGTTTGAAAGCTGGGGCTGCTGCAAGGTAGTCACTTGGAGATGTTCATTCTGGTTGCAAGGTATGCTATGGAGATTGAGATTGAGTTGACCACCTGAAGGTGATGCAGCAGATTCTGAAGTTGAAACAGGCAAGTAGAAAAGGCCAATAAAGACCTCCAATGGTGATGGAGTCAAACACTTACTCTACTTGCTTTTGTCTCACAGTCCTGACTGAAGGGCATCCTCTTTGCTGCAGCTCACCTGATCACAGGATTGTATTTGCCTCTGTCAAGATGTGAGAAAGCTTAAGCAGTTGTTCTCAAGTCTTATTCAAGAAGACAAATATTTGCTCTGTGCAACAAAGTTAGGGCCATATTTATACTTTTTGACGCAAAAGTGCGCCGGCGCAGTTTTGCGTCAAAAATAATACCGCCGGTTAATGCCATTTTGGTGCGCCGTATGGGCGTCAAATTTATACTTTGACGCTCGGCAGCGCAAACCACAAGTGTGAGTCTTTTTTTTTTTTACGCACACCGGAGCACCAAGTCATAAAGCAAAACGACGTTAACACCGGGGGAAATGACTGTGGAACGATTTACGACCCGCAAACCGTGTATGTGGCGTTATTTGAGGCAATAGCGTCAAAAATCCCCGCGAACACTGCCATTTCACCAGAGGAGAGCCAAAATGGATCCCAGATGTCTCTACAGACCCCAGGAAGATGACAACAGACCAGGAACCAGCCAGGAGGACCCACACCAGAACCAGGACACTTTTAAGAAGAAAGGAAAAAGTGTTGCTTCAGTGCAGAGGAGCAGGAAATTCTGGTTAAAGAGGTGATGGAACACCAGCACCAACTGTTTGTCACCTCAAAATTGCCAATTAGTAGGAGAGAGGCTATATGGCAACAAATTGTCGACAAGATCCACAGTGTGGCAGAAGTACGCAGAACAGTCATCGAGTGCAAGAAACGCTGGCATGACTGCAAGCGCAGGACCAAGGAAAAGATGGCCATGAACAGGAAGGTAGCACTGCAGACTGGAGGTGGGAGTCCAGCACACCAGGAGGCCCTGGACCACATGGAGGAGATGGTCGCAGCCGTCATCCCTGAGGAGATCGTCACAGGGATTCAAGGACAGGACAGCGCAGACTACCAGGAGACAACGCACATGCAGGATAAGTTGCATGGGGAATTAAAATACACAGATGTTTACTGTAAGCAGGGGGGGGATACGGACCACAAAATGCATGGAAGTCATCATATACATGGAGTGGCATGGGTAAAGGGGGATGGCATGGGGGCATGGCCTGCACAGACAAAAGCTGGGGCACACCATTACACTACACCAACAACAGTCCCATGGGTGGCATGCTGCCATGCCAACGATGGAGCAAAGGGAAAGCCACACCAGGAGGGAAGGGCACAACGTCAAACTGACATCCCGGCACACGTCAGCCACCATACCCCCTACATTAACTAGGGCCCTATTAACAACCTCTAGCCATACCGACAACTGGAATATAACTGCGACAACAGTTGCCACTACCACCTCCGGTCTGTGTGCAGCTCAAGTAGCCAATGGAAGTAACTTCCCCATGGATCATACACACCTAAATTAGAGGGTTGAGGATGACATCTCCAGTAATCCCCTGAAAAAAGACAAAGGTCCCAGTACTGTCAAATGTCAGTGCCCATAGTTGTCGCAAACATCAGCCAATGTCAACAACGATAGGAGCTATACAGCACTAAGGACATACCGATGCTGCATATGTCAGAGTCCATCCTGTGCCTGGGTCACAATGTAACATCCCAAATGTCATACTGCTCAGACAACAGCATTGAGGGGGAGGACACATGTAACTGGTCACTGAAATACACCTGCACAGTCAGAGGAGGAAATAGGACACTGCTACGATTATGAGGGCAATCCAATGTACCACACATTTCCCAACATCAGCTGCACACATTACCAATGCCAACATCCATATCGTGCCATAATAATGCTATGCATAGGATATGCTACATGTCAACTACATTTAAGTGGATGTGAAAGATCAGAGACTGGGGCTGGTCCAGATTGTTAAGTGTGCTGCCAGTGCCATCAGAACACCCACAGCCAGTGAAAGGCCTCACCATGAGAATGGATGTAGACGGAGGGTTGAGTAGGACAAGAAGGTGGCAATTCACTATTTGGCCTAAAACAATACTAGAGGAGATGATGCAGAGAAGTCCAATAACTTAATACTATACATGTGACATGCAGGTGGGCCATAGGCCTGGGAGAATGACCATCTGAAAGACTGGAGCAATGAACACGAAACAAGATCACAATGTGAATTCATCACAAGGCAGGCATGTTGCATCACTAATGCCACAACACAGACCCACTAATTGTACCCCGTTTCATTGCAGAGGAAGATGGATCTCCTGCGGATATGCCTGTCCCAGAATACCCTGATGACATGGATGTCGAGCTGACAAACATTCCCCAGGAGACCATTCAAGAGGTCCTTGGAACCCTCCAGACCCCCCTCTTCAGTCACAAGGAGGAGCACAGAACAAGCAGCCATCACAGAGGAACCACCCACCACCCCAGCTGTAAGACCTGCTAGCTCCAATACAGCTGAGGACTCAGACGACACAGGCACCAGCTTTGAGAGAACTGTAGTCGGAGTACAGCGGGAGCTGGCCAATGAGGTGCGGGTAAGGATGCAAACTATGTCAGCCAGCCTTGAGGGGGCGCGCTTGTGCATGATTTCATCTGCAGATCAGGCAGCAGCTATGCAAGCGCTAACATCTATCTTGCAGGAACAGCAAAAAAGCCTGATGGAAATCAGCACAGCTGTAATACAGTTGACCCAACACCTACAACAGCAATCCTGTCAACGCGTGCACGAATGCAACATTGAACCCCTCAGGGCTGACCTGGCTGCCTACCATCGTGATGTGGCTGCTATTCTTAAGAATCAGCAGATCCTCCTTGCAGCAGTACTGCCCTTAAGACATTCACAGGTAGCAGTGACAGGGATGTCTGACTCCACGTCTTCTAACACTGAGGTGTATGTTGCCCCTTCACAACCACCACCAACAAGGACAGAGGAGGCAACACACACATCAGAAGAAGACATGGAACAGATCACATTCACACGGAAAAGTACCCGGAAGCACTAGTCCCTGCCACATGGCCAACCATTACCAAGGTCCTGCGTTTTGTAACATGCCAGTCTTACAACAACTCTACTCAATGACTGTTCTGCTAACCACTGTATATCTTGTCAGCCTGCCCAGTGCTTGTCTCTCTCTTACTCATTGGCAAATCCTGTCCCTCTGCACTGTCTGAAACATCACCCCAGCATGTCAAAAGCATTTCCTTAACCCCTTGTGTAGGATCACAATGTAAGATGTCACTATAATGGACTCGCAATCCTGGACAATGTACATATAGCACTACAGCACTTTTCAATAAATAGCACTTACACAACAAATCTGTCTCTTGGTAATGTGACACATCAACTTTGCAGTAGATAACTAAAATGTGCCTACTGTCAAATTACGTAGCTTGTCAATACAACTGTCCTGATATTATGTAGTCAGATAAATCTGCACAGTGGCCATGATTGCATCATACTCTGCCCTTCCTGAGGGTAATATCTGATGAAGTGAGGAACCATACACCATCATGCTGTGGTGGACAGAATAATGCTTCGTCAAGGGATATCTAAGTCATCAAATAGTGGCAGCAAAGTGTTGTTACCATGCAATACTAACACATATAACAGTGCACACAAATCTAAGCAAACACTACAAAAACTGCATGAATGAAGGTGTCTGAGTTTACATCCAAATAGGTAATCATTCTGAACAGTGTCACAAATGATCTATGTGAGTCATGAAGACAAGAATACAAGAGTGCTTACGAGAACTCATCTTATAAGGGTGTCCTTGAACATCACACTGCAGTCAGACCTAAAACTGTTCCCCCAATACCAAGCCTGGAAGCACTGTTTGTGACGTAGAAAACATACTTATTGACAAAAACACGTTGGGATCCATATTAACTGTGATTGGTGGTTGCAACGAATGGTGGAATCTGCAAGGTAGCTCTGGGGTAGCTGCCAGTCTTACAGCTCAGTTTGGATTTGTTTGTAGCATAGGACACAAATGTAATAGTACAAAATTAATTTACACTAATGCCAAGGCCATGATCAAGTAGCATTTAACACATACTGTAAAGGGTTCACTATATATTTATTAAATGGTAATCACAGAAGAGGAAACTGAGGGAAAAGTCTTACCTATCCTACTCTACCCTGATTACTCATTACCCACAACTGTCCCTAACTAACCTAAGCTAAACTTACTTATCACATGTAACAAAATGTTCTAAACATCAACTCCCCCCGCACCCCACTTATGAGACGGGCTACATGGAGGACAACACATACTAACCTAAATACATACTATACTATCCTAAACAAATATATATTTTTTTTATTTTTTTTTTTTAGTTAAACACACAAGAACCCCAACATCACCCACCCACTTAATAAGTAAAAATAGAAAGAATCAGGACCCCCCAACCCACTAACACTAACTAAACTAACAGACTATACTAACCTAACACTAAGCCCACTAAGTATGAGCACAAGGAAAGAGGAGAGAGGGGAGGGAATCATGTCCATTGTCACCAAAGTCTAGAGGTTGGCCCTCCAGAGGGTCCGCTTTATGGACTTCACACTCCTGTTAATGTGGCGAACATCCCGGCTCAGATTGCTTATCTTCTTCAAGACACGGTCCATTTTCCGTTCAATTTCGTGGAATGCTGCAGAGTCAACTGTTGGAGCTGGGGCAGTCTGGGTACCAGCGGAGGAGGTCTGTGCACGTGTGGAGCCAAGGCCAGTGGGCTGTCTTGCAGCTGTTGCAATGCTGGGGCCTGGAAGTACAGCAGACGTAGGGACAATAGTCCCAGATGTGGGTGGGGCCACCTGGGTAGAACTGGTGGTTGTGCTGATGGTGGCTGTGGTGGGCAAAGTAGGGCCACCCTGTGGGAAGGCCCTCCATGCCCCGGAGGCCCGTTCATGGCTGTACCGACAGCCCATCCTCCTGAACCCCGACTCTACCAGCAGGATATGCTGGTATCTCATGGCCCGCCGCTGGAACTCACGGGCCTGGTTGTTAGTCATGTTTGCAGCTGTGAAGACAAATGCAAATAATTTACATTAGGAACTGCATTGTGTGAAATTGCACAAGAAGTCAACCAGACAATACATCTACTGTACTTGTAACAGCTCATATCACCATACAGATCATTGAATGTCCCTGAGGAAGTACATGGCAGGCCAGCCTACAAAGGTCACATCACACATAGCACATCCAAAACCTACGAGATGGGTAACAAATGGCATTGACTTGCCATCTGAGTTCTGCCAGTTATCAGCTAACAATCATGCTGCATATCCTCCTCCGATACCTGGGCTACAAATGTCAGTCTACGGGATGGAAATCTAGGGCCACATGGTCTGCAAGTTATAACTGGACTTGCCAGTATAGTACCCATGTGCCATACCGGAGTGTGTATACTAGGTTCCGACCAAACAGTCACTTATTCACATGTATGTGTAACATACTGGTAGCATCAGTCCTAGGTACCCTATTCACAAACCCATGCCTGGTTTGGGGGGGGTGGGGGAGTGGAGAAACAACTAACAATTCCAAACAACATGGACACAGAGGAGTGTTTAGAAAACTCCACACATGTTTGGCTCTACACACACCCACACCACAGGTAAGGTCTATCAACAGTTAGGAGTCTGCAAACCCTTGACCAATCATAGCGCCACACATGTCAGGACATGCAGAGCTTGGTACACAACATATATTTCTAGTAAGGCATGACTTACACCAGACACAGAGTTGCTAGAACACCCATGATAATGATTAGCATGCACACCTAGGCCATTGCACTCAAGTTCCACATACATGCACTACATGTGGAAGTACATGCTGCTAGGAAGTTCTACCTACAGTTTAATAAGTACTTTGGTGAATAGGGAAGCAGAAGTCTTTTGGAAAGCAATTTGCAGTACCAATCTGGGAGTATGTGGGTCTGACATGCTGACTAAATCTGAGCTGACTTCCAGTGCGACTCTTGTTGATACAAGTGTCATCCACATGACTCACCCCAGTACTCATTGTGGGGCCTACAGGAATGACCTACAATCCCTACATAATACAATAGGATAAGCATTGGCCAACTCAAAACTTTTGAGAAACTGAAATCCCACTCATGGAACAAGACAAATGATTGGCCAGTACATCACACCTTGCTATGCGTTCAACACACAGGAGTCCATCACACATCACCAGCAAACACAACACATAACAAACATATCAACACTTACTGGAGTGGTCGGGTCCTCAAATGTAGCCACCTCTCCCACAGTGTAGGGTGCCGGTCCACCTGTAAGGCATGGAAGGAAGAAATGTTCTCAAAATCTGTGCATTGACCAACAATTTCAAAGACATATACAATGTGTAAGCTGAATAACGAAATGACAGCCATTCAGACATGATGATACTGCATCTGATATATCACGGCCAACATGTACATAGCATGGGTCTCCTGTGACAGTTACACACATATCTGCACACATGTATTGGCCCTAACTATCATGTGGTGGCAAACATTCCCTGTCATTAGTGATCAGAAAAAATAATGGAGTGTAATCGTCTCATCATGTGCATCCAAGAGAGACATCCAAAGCCTGGTTACTTGAGGGCTGCATTAGCAGTCAAAAAGCTTATGTGGCCATGACACATTTCATACACATAGGTACAATGTGCAGAGGGGCAGGGAACCTCCTGTTGTTACAGCTTCTTCATTTGATGTGGCCCTGCAATGGTGATTTGCACCAACCATGGAGATGTGAAGCCATGTGCATACCTTTGGACTGCCATCCCTAATTGGAATGTGGCACAACTAACTCCAAATAGCAGTCTAAGATGTTAGCTAAGGGAACCTTACACCTTTTCACGATGTTTTCAAATCCTGATCGGACATGTATCCAAAAAGATGAAGGACCACAATAATCCCTAACATTCATAGAACTTCCGTGAACGCTTTCCTTCCACACTCACCAGACTCACATGAGACATACGTCTGGGCCACTTTGCTATCATCAATTGACGTGCAATGATGTGAAGCCAGCACTCATTTTCTGCAACATGTAGTGTTTCTAAAGTCAGTCTTGCTATTGCGTCAACAAAGTTAGCGAATATTTTAGTACATCTTTACTTCTCAGGCAAATGTGGCCTATATAGACATGATTGGCTCTTATTTTGTTTGGTTGTCTGACACAAAGGCAACACCAATTTAATTAACGGAAAAGTATCCTGTAAGTTTGCAGAGCACGTGCTTCCTGACAGCTAGCAATTGTGATCCTTCCCATAGTGCATCAAGTACCCTGTATGTTTCCACATCATTACACACAGTCAGCAAATTAGCTGGCAGATATGGTACAAACCATCTGATGTCACTACAGGGCATTTAATCGGGCACATTTACATGATTAGTACTCACCAACAGGGCCACCAATCACGATTCCCAGGTGGTCCAAGAGATCCTGCTCCCTGGTGATGAGGTCAGCCCACCGGTGCTTCAGCTGGTGGTCACTCCTCTGGCTGGCATGCATGCGCTGCAGGTGATGCAGCACCTTTCCCCACAGGATTCTGTGCGCCTCAGTGTGATACCCCTGTATCACTCTGCCCCCTGCCTCGATCATCAGTGGTAAGAAATGGCACACAAGACATATGAAGCCCCCCAACTCCTCTTCACCCATCCTGCCAAGACGTGGCCTACCAGACATCTTGGAAATGAGAAGGGGAATAGGGGTTAAAGAAATAGAAAGGGGGAAAGTAGGGGTACAAAAACAGATGAAAAGTAAACTTAACCACTAAAAGAGCCCAACTATCCCCAAACTACCACTACCCACAACACACTCCCACAAACAACAAAAACACTAGAATACTGGACAAATGTAAACAAAACACAGTAGGACACTATACACCAACAATATTTATTTCACAAAATGAAAATTGAGACAGCACACAGGACACAAAAGCACAAAATCACTGGACACCACTCAGTAAACAGCCACACAGTCTAGAAGATTCACAGACTGCAAAGTGAAAGTACACCCACTGTACATGATCTGTAAACAAGATATCCTATTACATCACTTCCTGCATAAAATGGCCACCGCTTTTCGCGTTATGCGTCATATTTTTTCACGCATACAGTTTGTGCGTCATATTTTTCGACGCACAGGAGTGAAAATTAGCCCGCATCCAAATAATAGTAAATAGTCTGTACAATTATTTGGATGCAGCCTAATTTTCACTCCTGTGCGTCAAAAAATATGACGCACAAACAGTATTTGGGGGAAAAAATGACGCATAACGCTAGCAACGTCAAAATTTCAGTGCGTGAACTGGTTCTGGGCATTTTTTCTGTTTTTATGTCATGTTACATTTGGGACACATCAGAGATAGGCTGATGGCACCCACTATGGTGTTGATGGTGTATGTTCACATGTGAGACATCATACTGCAGCGGACCATGACCCGATACTTCCTTAACAGAATTTTGACGGTTGTCTGACGCACTAGATGGCCATATGTGTGGCCTACATATATGTATTGCACAATTTGAGCATGTTTGGCATCAGGAGAGAATAGCAATGTGACGCACATATGTACAATATCTCAATGCCTATGGCTCAATGTGTGTGCAGTGGCAAATAATGTATTTGTTGACCAAGTGTGTGTGTATATCACATGAAGCATAATTGTACATATGCTTGTATGAATGTGAAGACAATGTGTCCAAACCTTAGATGCAAGTCATTGTGGAACTGAGAGAGGACATGTGTTAGTCATACATGTAGCAACATCCGTTATATGCACTTCCAAGATTTTGGGTAACGAAGACACCACAGATGACAAAGCATGCACCAGATAGATGGCAGACGCTTGTTCATGTCAATGGTCCACATTTTCACCATCCTATGTCCTAGATTTTTGGTAACTTCCTAGGCACGTGTTGGTGAATCCCACAGGGAGTAAGACACATGCATTGAGGAAGTGGGTACCATGTAGTTGGCCCAGACAGCCAAAGGTGAACCACAAATGTATGATGACACCACAGTTGAGGTCATATAACTGAGCCACAACTCTCCAGTGGCTGTGGTGGACCAGACGAGGCAGCACGTGTCCATATATTTCCAGTGATCAATTGCACAGAGGTGTCTTGTTCATGTGTGTGGTCCAATGTTGAGCCTGTATATTTTTAGGGGTGTAATTTGTCACAGTTAGGTCTCATCATGAGTCAGTGGCAGCTATTCCTGTATCTACTGAGTATCCTTTGTTGATCAATGTGAGTAAAGTGGATGTGGACACGAGAACCTACATGGGGATGGTCCCACCCTGTCACTGAAGACGTGTAATGAGACTGTCAACAGGGTGACCTTGGTGTGCTGAGTGAGATAATGTCTCAGGTGTCATGTTCCAGCAGGTTTAATTACAACATTTGTACACAGGTTAGCCTCTGCAATTCCCACTGCATCTGGGAACATCATAGCATCTGTGCTGATTATTCTCGCAGCTATTCACCAGACACGGCCCATCAAAATGTTGTGAGCAAAGTAATTCTGTGTGTGAACTGTCAGGGTCCTGACGTGTGGATTTTTCATGGACATTATCAGAGGTTGCTGGTTCTGCTGAAGGCCCGGTACCCAATCCCTGCATACAGCCCTGGGACATTGTCACACTTTGTCATTCAAGCATAAATGAGACCCAGACAAGGGATGGGCCATGAATTTTGGTATTCACAGGGGATTTAACTCATATGGTACAATTAAAAGGCAGATGATGCTATACAATGTATTTGGGTATGCACTGATGAAGCACATGCCCAAATACCCTCTGAGGAATGAGAGGTTTGCTAACGCAAGTGTGGTACATATGTAGCCACAAGGAAACTTTAGGTTGACGCACAGACAGATGCCAGTCAGGCTGACAGGATGCAGGGTGAATCAGGATCCAGCAATTAAACAAGTTACATAATCAGTGGTCTGACTACGACTGTTTGGAGGACAAACTAGACAGTTGACATATAAAACTGTGTATGTCCTGTGTTTTTAAAGGTGACAAATGAACCCCAGGGCTGTGTTACACGGCTTAATTAGTAGCAATGCTTAACAGTGTATTTGACAAAAATGGCAACTCCTATGCTGTTCCAAGCATCAGCAGGGGCAGTGCTTGTTGAAATGGGTGGTGTGCATGGAGGTGATCACAGATGTGGGCTGCATCAGTTTCTTACAAGTCCTGTAGGTGAGATTTGCATTCTAATGGCCAACAGACATTTTCACACGGGAAGCAATCTACAGGTGCTAACAGGGCTTGGAAACTAGAAGCCAGTGTATTAATTGACCTGACGTCCATGCAGTCAGATGTTCTATGACAATGGTATATCACAGGAAAGAGTGAAGCACACTGGATTGCTACTGACAAGCTGTGTGTGTAGAGGAGGGAATATCAGGGTACACATCTTACTATTCCAGGGACCTATTCAGACAGGTGGGTTGTGACCAGGTGTATGGGTGTGTCAAGAGTTAGGAAATGGGCTGACATGTACATGGAGTGTCATGTGCGCAATGCTGCTCATATGTGTGGCACTAGTGCCGTCTATGTTCTGCTTATATGGAACTCTAGTCGCAGATCGTCCTTGCAAAGATTGGCTGCAGTTGGACTTACTGCTGTCAAGGGTCTGGTCATATATTCCTGTTACTGATGCAAAAGCACATCAACTGCCTCATGTATGAGGCTTGTTTTCCCCTTATTGAGTGATGGTGTCTTATTTGTGAGCCATATGCTGCGATGAACCATGTTTCCAACATGTATGTGTGAAATAGGTGTGGTCCTCTGCTATTGCCCTTCAAATTTGAAATGTACAGGATATCTGTCATTTACTGTGTGTGTGTATGTGACGGTTGTGTCGTACGCATCAGTGTCCTAATCGGTATATCAGCAATGCTCCATGAGGCAACACTCTTAATCTGATAGTTAGAGATAAAGGTGTGCAAAAATGAATAGCCAAACCATGATATGGTGATTATTATAGGTGTTTATTTAAATTAGTTCATAAAGTGGTGATGGTGATTATATTTAAAAGAATTTGTTCACGATATGTTGCCACCTACGTAAACCAACGGCCGTGTTTTGTTGTTCCCCCCCTCATGTTGCAGGCCACCATCATCCACTTCCTCCTCTTCAGGCATGTGTGGCTCGGATTCCAGGAGGGGAATGTTCCTTTTCATGCAAATGTTGTGCAGAATAGCACATGTTAGGATGATCTTACAGACCATTTCTGGGGAATATAGGAGGCTACCACCAGTGATGTTGAGGCACTGGAACCTCGACTTGAGGATGCCGAAGGTCCTCTCGACTATGGTGCGGGTCCTCCTATGTGCGTCATTGTAGGCACGCTCTGCTGCAGTACTCGGGTTGCCAATAGGTGTCATTATCCATGGCTGGATGCCATACCCCTGATCAGCTGCAAGAGAAGATGAATGGGATCATGTTGATGTAGCTAGCCCCATTGAAATCCCCTTCCATGGCAGTAGTTGACTTGTGTTGTCTGTGACTCTTTTGTGTTATTATGTCGCATCCTAGGTTAGTAGGATGTACCATCTACATTGTGTTGTTTCCTTGGCTGAACAAGTGTTTGGCTGCTAACCAGTTGTCAGCAGTATGTTTTGGGATTTGCAGTACAGTGTGCCCTCCCTAGCATTGTGACTTGTGATACAGGTGTCCCTTTGTCTTCACCCGGGGTGAGATGATAGTTCCATACACAGGTTAAAATTGACAGTGGTGGTAACAAGTTCATATCAATGTACCCTGGACATCCCATACCTTTAGACTTATGCAATGGATTAATGTAAACATTATTGAGACGCTTACAATTTGCAGGGTGACATTTAGGCAACACACTCCAAACGCTGTGATCATTGACATCTTAACATTAGGCTGTACAGTAATTTCAGATGTGTGACAGGTTCAATGGTGACCTAAGAAACATGGCTAGCGGTGTCACAACCTCAGTGTGTTCCTGTCGACATGTTGCTGTTGTGGTGTATGTGTTGTGTGTCCTAGAGGGTTGCTGTGCAGTGTGTGTATATAAGTAGGTTTTTGTACTTACCAACACGTAGTCCATTGCCTTACTGTCCATCCTGGAAGTGTTCATTGATGGTGCTGTGACGGAAGATGAATGAGTCATGGACACTCCCAGGATATTTTGCCACGATGTTGGTGATCAATCCTTGGTGATCGACAATGGCCTGCACATTGATGGAATGTGTGTGCTTCCTGTTGCAGTAGAGGTGTTCTGTTCAGTTGTAGCAGGTGGCACAAGGCGTACATGTGTGCAGTTGATTGCACCAAGGACATATGGGAAGCCACTAATGAGGTAGAACCCCAGTTTTGTTTCCTGCTGCTTCTGCAGTGTGTTAGGGAAGCAGATGTGGCGGGGTGTGAGTCCAATGATGGCATCCAGTACTTTGGGCAAAAAGGCAGAGAATGATGGCTGTGATATTCCGGCAACCATGGCACCAGTTGTTTGAAAAGAGCCACTTGCCAGCATGTGAAGTGCAGCAAGCAGCTTGGTTTCTGTTGGGATGGTGTGGGGTGTCAGCAAGGTGGGTGCCAACTGCGGTTCAGTGTTGTGCAGCAGCTGCTGTATGGCCTGCCAGTTCAACCTGTACCTCTGGATGATGTCATGTTCCCTGAAGCCATGAAGGGTTGTTCTGGGGCGGAATATCCACTCCTGCCTGCTGCGCTGCCTTTGGGGTCCCTACTGGTGTTGTGGTAGCTGCTGTTGTTGCTGCTGGGCTCTGCGTCTGCGTGCACGCTGGATGAGAAGCACCTCCATGTCTCCCTTTTGCTGCTCTGCTGTTGCTTCTGTGTGTTCTGATTAAATACAGGTGTGTTTGCCCCATTTTAACGCCTGCCCTGACCCAGGCGTTAAATTTTGAAGCAAATCGGACTGTGCGTCATTTTCTGGCTCCACCTCCCAGCCATGCGTCTTTTTTGCCCGAAAGCACAAATACGACACACGGCCGTGTCATTTTTTGGACGAGAAAGCCTACCTTGCATATAATTAACGCAAGGCGGGTTGCCGCATCCCAAAAATGACGCACACAGTGGAATTTTGTTGTCCGCGGGCTCGGGCGTCAAAGTTTAAATATGGGGCAAGGTTTGCGCTGAATGTGCGTCAAAACTTTTGACGCACATTCGGCGGAGACGGAGTATAAATATGCCCCTTAGGGGCATATTTATACTCCGTTTGCGCCGAAATTGCGTCGTTTTTTTGACGCAATTTCGACGCAAAACTACTCCATATTTATACTTTGGCGTTAGACGCGTCTAGCGCCAAAGTCCATGGAGTTAGCGTCATTTTTTAGCGTGGACACCTACTTTGCGTTAATGATATGCAAGGTAGGCGTTCCCGTCTAAAAAATAGACTCCGAGGCATGTGCAGCGGATTTATACTCCTGGGCAAAAATCACGCCCGGGAGTGGGCGGGTCAAAAAAACCCGCATTAGCGCCAGATTTTAGCGCTGGGTCAGGGCAGGCGTTAAGGGACCTGTGGGCTCCGAATGAGCCCAGAGGTGCCCTCCCCTGCCCCCAGGGACACCCCCTGTCACCCTTGCCCACCCCAGGAGGACACCTAAGGATGGAGGGACCCACCCCAGGGACATTAAGGTAAGTTCAGGTAAGTATTTTTTTATATTTTTTTTTGTGGCATAGGGGGGCCTGATTTGTGCCCCCCTACATGCCACTATGCCCAATGACCATGCCCAGGGGACAGAAGTCCCCTGGGCATGGCCATTGGGCAAGGGGGCATGACTCCTGTGTTTGCTAAGACAGGAGTCATTTCAATGGGGGATGGGCGTGGAAAAAAAATGGCGCAAATCGGGTTGTGGCGATTTTTTTGCCTCAGCCTGACTTGCACCATTTCTGGATGCCCATACGCCATTTTCCCCCTACGCCGGCGCTGCCTGGTGTACGTCGTTTTTTTTAACGCACACCAGACAGCGCTGGCGGCTAACGCCGGCTAACGTCATTCAATAAATACGGCGCCCGCATGGCATTAGCCGGCGCTCATTTTTTTGGCGCAAAACTGCGTTGGCGCAGTTTTGCGTCAAAAAGTATAAATATGGGCCTTAATGTCTGTAGGAAGCTGGCTCTTTATATGATATATCAAAACGAGATGTATTGTGCAAAAATTCCTGGGGTTCCCTTATTAGTGGCGATCCACACTATTTTACAAAAATAACAAGTTTCTTTATATATCCTTAGGCACAAGAATCCATATGATCAGGTAAGTAAGTTTTGCAAGAAAACTCTTTACAGTTTTGAAACGTCAACCATGCTATTTTTTAAAGCTGCATTGTTATCCTATGGAGAGAAAAACAAGTACTGCACTCAGGTATAATACAGCGACTTACAGGACCAATCTCCTGGACTTAAGGTAAGTATTGGGCAGGGGTCAGGACCACACCAACAGGTCAACCAGGGCGGCAGTGGGGCAGCTGGGTGCCCAATGTTAGTCAATGGGGATTGGTCTAGTTGAAACGAGGCTGCAAGTCTGGACAGGGAGTTCAGTCGAGGAGAACCAACCTGTAGGTTAATATCTTGAGATGCTCAGGACGGAGGGATACCTTGGGTCCTCTTCTCCATGGGCGACGGGTGCAGAGGTTTCCTGAGGCGTCGGGTTTTCTCCACCAGGAGTACTTGCGGTTGAGGTGGCCTGCAGGCAGTGTTGGTGAGTCCACAGTAGGCAAGTCCAAGGTGGGCTTTGTCACTGGAGGGCTGAAGGGCTACTTTGGCACTGATGACCTACTTCAGCTTGGGCTAGGCGGCACGGATGCAGAGGTGCATTCATTTGTTGGCTTTTTGTGGTCCAGAGTCCTCTTAGGTCTCTTGGGGTGCCTGCAAGATACATGGAAGCAGGTCCCCTGCTCTATGGGAAATCTTGGGTCTTTGTTGAGGGAGGGAGGGCGGGCGGGCGGGCAGGCAGCCAGGCCTCCCAGGCTTTTGGAGGCACAGCAGCTTGCAGGGCTACTCAACTTTGGTGCAAATCGGCAGGAACAGCAGACAGACCACCAGGGCTAGAGCCAGATCAGGTGCTTCTTCCTCGGGCTTTGCTTTTGGGGCTCTTGAGTGTCCTTCGTTGTAGGTCAGCAGGAATCTGATTTCCTGGTGCCAGGGGCACCCCTAAATGCTGAATTTAGAGGCATTTAGGGGAGAGTAGGGTAGTAGCCGATGGGCTACTTACCCTGGGGGGGTGGGGGTCACTATGCCCCTAAATGACCACTTCCTGTGGGAAGTGGACATAACCCTGTCCCAGAGTTCCTACTATTGCCAAAACCAAGATGACCGATTTCTAAATGTGGTGTTCACATCAGGCAGCGTACCTTGGTGGTGGGACTGACCAGAGGGTTGGCACACCTCTCCGAGTACTACATTTCCAGCTAGTCCTGGTGCCAAATAGGCCCTTGGAAGGGGGAGTGGGGGAAACAGCATCTCTCCTTTGAGTGAAGCCAGATCTGCATACCAAGGGTGGTGGGCTTCTTTGAAGCCCTCTGGCTTGGAATGCAGAGTTGCAGGTCATCCTGTTGGGTGGGGTGTGTAAACATCTCGCCCAGAGCAGGCTTTGTTTCTAATCATCTGAGAGCAAAGATTCTCACTTGAGGGGGGCAGAATCTTGTCTGGTGGTGGCAGGCAGGCTAAAACTAGTCAGCCCCCACACAGGTAGTTGTTAGGTTTTCAGGCGCACCTCTAAGATGGCCTCTGGGTGCACTTATTAATAAATCCATCACTGGCATCAGTGAGGGTTTGCCAAAATGAGATATTTGATACCAAATATCCTTATTTTCAGTGAATCCATCATGTAGCTTGGGAATGTGTAGTGCCAGTGTCCAGCACATGTACTTAAAATGGCTTCCCTGTACACTCACTATGTCTAAGAATCAACAAAGACATAGCAGGTGCATATCTGCTCCTGCAGCTATGTCCTCACATGTAACATAATGCGCCCTACCTTAGGGCTGCAAAGCCTGCTGTAAGGGTGACATACATATATTACATGCAGTATTAGGGGACATGGCACACAAGAGTTGTGTTTTCACAGCACCAAAACATGCAGCCTACAATGACAGTCTGCATGTGCTAGGTGAGGGGTACTGAGGGTGGCACAATACATGCTGCAGCCCTTAGTGACCCTCTTTGGTACCCATGCACCAGGTACCAGGGGCTCCCTTTACTAGGGACTTACAGGAGGGTATTGCCAAACTGGGGAATAATTGCACAGTTTTAGAGAAAGATCTGGCGCTGGGGATCTGGTTAGCAAGACACAGTGCGCCTTCAGTCAAAATTGCATCATGTACAAGGCAAAAAGTGGGGGTGACCATGTCAAAAGGGGCACTTTCCTACAATATCAGGCACTTTTTGTCTTCTGCGCTAGACGGATTCTAAAGTTGAGAAAGTGTCACTATACATCCCACAGGTATAGGACTGTAAGCAGATGAAAGAGTAAAGTTGTTGGGATTCAGTATGATATCCAACCATTAACTTTTTGTTGGTTGCTGCAATTGGCAGAGAGCACATATTTCATATTAAAGGTATGTCCTAGTCATGCATATCTGGTAGCGGCAAGGCACTCCTTCAAACATTACGGGGCATATTTATACTCTGTCTGCGCCGAATGTGCGTCAGAAATTGACACACATTTAGCGCAAACCTTGCCCCATATTTAAACTTTGACGCCCGAGCCTGCGGATGTCAAAATCCCGCCGTGTGCGTCATTTTTTGGATGCAGCAACCCGCCTTGCGTTAATCATATGCAAGGTAGGCGTTCCCGTCCAAAATATGACTTAAACGCCTGTGCGTCGTATTTATGCTTCCAGGCAAAAATGCTGCACGGCTGGGAGGCGGAGCCGGAAAATGACGCAAAACTCGATTTGCGTAAAAAATTAATGCCTGGATCAGGGCTGGCGTTAAAATGGGGCAAACACACCTGTATTTAATCAGAACACACAGAAGCAACAGCATAGCAGCAAAAGGGAGACATGGAGGGTATTCTCATCCAGCATGCACGCAGACGCAGAGCCCAGCAACAACAACAGCAGCAGCTACCACAACACCAGCAGGGACCCCAAAGGCAGCGCAGAAGGCAGGAGTGAATATTCCGTATCAGAACAACCCTTCATGGCCTCAGGGAACATGACATCATCCAGAGATACAGGTTGAACTGGCAGGCCATTCAACAGCTGCTGCGCAACATAGAGCCACAGTTGGCACCCACCTTGCTGACACCTCGCACCATCCCAACAGAAACCAAGCTGCTAGCTGTACTTCACATGCTGGCAAGTAGCTATTTTCAAACAACTGGTGCCCTGGTTGGCGGAATACCACAGCCATCATTTTCTGCCTTTTTGCCCAAAGTACTGGATGCTATCATTGGATTCACACCCCGCCACATCTGCTTCCCTAACACACTGCAGAAGCAGCAGGAGACAAAAAAGGGTTTTTACCTCATTAGTGGCTTCACACACGTCCTTGGTGCAATCGACTGCACACATGTACACCTTGTGCCACCTGCTGCAACTAAACGCCTCTACCGCAACAGGAAGCACACACATTCCATCAATGTGCAGGCCATTATTGATCACCAAGGATTGATCACCATCATCGTGGCAAAATATCCTGGGAGTGTCCATGACTCATTCATCTTCAGTCTACTGTTAAGATGTCAATGATCACTACGTTTGGGTGGTTTGCCTAATTGTCACCTTGCAAAATGTAAGCGTCTCAATTATGTTTAAATTAATCCATTGCATAAGTCTAAAGGTATGGGATGTCCAGGGTACATAGATGTGAATGTGTTAACAACACTGTCAAAATGAAAATGGAACTATCATCTCACCCCCAGTGAAGACACAGGGACACCTGTATCACAAGTCACAATGCTAGGGAGTGCACACTGTACTGCAAATCCCAAAACATATTGCTGACAACCGTTCAGCAGGCAAACACTCGTTCAGCCAAGGAAACAACACAATGCAGATGGTACATCCTAGAAGCCTAGCAATCAACACAACAACACAAAAGAGTCACATACAACACAAGACAACTACTGCCATGCAAGGTGATATTCATGGGGCAAGCTACATCAACATGATCCCAAACATTTTCTTTTTCAGCTGATCAGGGGTATGGGATCCAGCCATGGATCATGACACCATTTGGCAACCCAAGCACTGCAGCAGAGCGTGCCTACAATGACACACATAGGAGGACACGCAGCATAGGCAAGAAGACCTTCAGCATCCTCAAGTCGAGATTCAGGTGCCTCGACATCACTGGTGGTAGCCTCCTATATTCCCCTGAAATGGTCTGTAAGATCATTCTAACATGTGCCATCCTGAACAACATTTGCAAAAGAAGGACCATTCCCCTCTTGGAACCAGAGCCACACATGCCTGAAGAGGAGGAAGAGGAGGATGGTGGCCTGCAATATGAGGGGGAACAACAAAACACGGCTGCTGGATTGCGTAGGCGCCAACATATCGTGAACAATTTCTTTTAAAACTAATCACCATCACCACTGTATTAACTAATGTAAATAAACACCGATAATAATCACCATATCGTGGTCTGGCTAATCATTTTTGCTCACCTTTATCTCTAACTATCAGAATAAGAGTGTAGCCTCATGGAGCATAGCTGATATACCGATCAGGACACAGAAAATCCCAGAGCAATTGTGATGCGTATCATACAACAGTCACATACACACACACACACTGTAAATTACATATCCTGTACATTTCACCTTTGAAGGGCAATAGCAGAGGACCACACCTATTTAACACATACATGTTGGCAACATGGTTCATCGCAGCATATGGCACACAACTAAGACACCATCACTCAATAAGGGGAAAACAAGCCTCATACATGACGCAGTTGATGTGCTATTGCATTGGTAACAGGAATGTATGACCAGACCCTTGACAGCAGTAAGTCCAACTGCATCCAACTTTGCAAGGACTATCTGTGACTAGAGTTCCATATAAGCAGAACATAGACAGCACAAGTGCCACACCTATGACAAGCATTGCGCACATGACATTTCATGTACATGTCAGCCCATTTCCTAACTCCTGACACACCCATGCTCCTGGTCACAACCCACCGGTCTGAAGAGTTCCCGGGAATAGTAATATGTGTACCCCGATATTCCCTCCTCTACACACACAGACAAACAATAGTAATCCTGTGTGCTAAACCCTTTCCTATGTTATGCCATTGTCATAGTACATGTGACTACATGGACGTCAGGTCAACTAATACTCTGGCTTGTAGTTTCTAAGCCCTGTTATCACCTGTAGATTGCTTCCCATGTGAAAGGTACTGCTGGCAATTTGAATTCAATTCTCACATACAGGACTTGTGATAAACAGATGCAGCACACACCTGTGAGCACCTCCATGCACACCACCCATTTGAACATGCACTGCCCCTGCTGATGCTTGGAACAGCATAGAAGTTTCCATTTTGTCAAATACACCGTTATGCATTGCTAGTAATTAAGCCGTGTAACACAGCCCTTGGGTTCATGTGTCACCTTCAAAAACACAGGACATACACAGTTTTCCATGTCAACTGTCTTGTTCTTCCTCCGACCAGTCTTAGTAAGACCACTGATTATGTAACTTGTGAAATTGCTGGATCCAGATATACCCTGCATCCTGTCAGCCTGACTGGCACCTATGGCTACATATGTACCACACTTGCTTTACCAAACCTCACATTCCTCAGAGGGTATTTTGTCATGTGCTTCATCAATGCATACCCAAATACATTGTATAGCATCATCCGCTTTTTAATTGTTCCATATTAGTAAAATTGTCTTTTAATACCAAAATCATTGCCCATCACTTGTCTGGATCTCATGTATGCATGAACGACAAAGTGTGACAGTGTACCAGGGCCGTATGCAGGGATTGGGTATTGTGCCTCCAGCAGAACCAGCTACCTCTGATAATGTCCATGAAAAGTCCACACGTTAGGACCCAGACAGTTCACACGCTGAATCACATTGCTCACAACATATTGATGGGCTGTGCATGCTGAACAGCTGCTACATTAATCAATACAGAGGCTATGATGTTCCCAGATGCAGTGGGAACTTCACAGGCCAACCTCTGTACAAATGTTGTAATGACACCTGCCGGAACATGACACCTGAGACATTATCTCACTCAGCACACCAAGGTCGCCCTGTTGACAGTCTCATTAAGCGTCTTCTGTGACAGGGTGGGACCATCCCCGTGTAGGTTCTCATGTCCTCATCCACTTTACTCACATTGATCTCCAAAGGTTACTCAGTAGATACAGGAATAGCTGCCACTGACTCATGATGAGACCTGGACGGAACTGTGACAACATACACCCCTAAAAATATATATTGGATCAACATTGGACCACACACATGAACAAGACACCTCAGTGCTCTGTGCAATTGTGGACCACTGACATGAACAAGCGTCTGACATCTATCTGGTGCATGCTTTGTCATTTGTGGTGTCTACTTTATCCAAAATCTTGGAAGTGCACACAACAGATGCTGCTACATGTGTGATTAAGCACATGTCCTCTCTCATTTCCACAATGACTTCCATCTAAGGTTTGGACACATTGACTTCACATTCATATAAGCATATTTGCAATAATGCATCTTGTGATGCACACACACTGGGTCGACTAATACATTAGTAGCCACTGCACACACACATTGAGCCATAGGCATTGTACTCATGTGCGTCACCTTGCTATCCTCTCCTGATGCCAAACATGCCCAAATTGTGCAATACATATATGTAGGCCACACATATGGCCATCTAGTGCGTCAGCCAAGCGTCAAAATCCTGTTAAGGAAGTAGCGGGTCATGGTCTGCTGCAGTATGATGTCTCACATGTGAACATACACCATCAACACCAAAGTGGGTGCGCAATCAGCCTATCTCAGTTGTGTCCCAAATGTAACATTACATTAAAATAGAAAAAATACCCAAAACCAGTTCATGCCCTGAAATTTTGACGCATATGTGTCAAAAAATGACGCTTATGCCCGAAAAACGACGCATAATGCCCTGAAAATTGGTTACGTTTTAAGACTATTTACAAATATTTGGATGCGGCCTAATTTTCACTCCTGTGCGTCAAAAGATAAGACGCACATACTGTATGCGTGAAAAAATATGACACATAACGATAAAAACAGCAGCCATTTTATGCAGGAAGTGATGTAATAGGATATCCTGTTTACAGATTATGTACAGTGGGTGCACTTTCACTTTCACTTTGCAGTCTGTGATTCTTCTAGACTGTGTGGCTGGGTTCCGACTGTTTTCCAGTGAAATTGTGCTTTTGTGTCCTGTGTGCTACATTACTTGTTACTTTGTGAAATAAATATGGTTGTTGTATACAGTCGGAGTGTGTTTTGTGTACAATTGTCCAGTATTGTTTTGTATTTGTTGTTTGTGGGAGTCTGTTGTGGGTAGTGCTCGTTTGGGGATAGTTGGGCTCTTTTAGTTGTTTACTTTTTTTTGTACTTCTACTTTTCCCCTTTTCTCCTTTCTTCTTCTTTATCCCCTATTCCCCTTTTCGGTGCTGAGATGTTGGGTAGGCCACGTCTTGGCACAATGGGTGAGGAGGGGCTTAGGGGGTTTATATGGCTGGTGTGCCATTTCCTCCCACTCATGATCGAGGCAGGGGACAGGGTGATACAGGGGTATCACGCCGAGGCGTGACGAATCCGGTGGGGAAAGGTGCTGCTTCACTTGCAGCGCGTGTATGGGAGCCAGAGGAATGACCCCCAGCTGAAGCACCGCTGGGCTGACCTCATCACCAGGGAGCAAGATCTGCTGGACCACCCGGGAATAGTGATTGGTGGCCCTGTTGGTGAGTACAAATCATGTAAATCTGCACAATTTAAAGCTCTGTAGTGACATCAGATGATTTGTACAATATCTGCCGGCAAAGTTGTTGACTGTGTGGAATGCTGCAGAAACATACAGGGTCATTGATGGACTATGTGAAGGACCACAATTGCTAGCTGTCAGGAAGCACGTGCTCTGCAAACGTACAGAATACTTTTGTTTAAGGTCATTTAGTGCCGCCATTGTGTCAGACAGCAACACAGAATAGGAGGCAATCATGTCTATATAGGTCACATTTGGCAGTGAAGTATAGATTTACTAAAATATTGGCAACCTTTGTTGACGCAATAGCTAGACTGACTTTAGAAACACTACATGATGCAGAAAATGAGTGCTGGCTTCACGTCAATTGATGATAGCAATTTGGCCCAGACATATGTCTCGTATGTCTGGTGAATGTGTAAGGAAAGCGTTTTTGGAAGTTCTATGAATGTTAGGGATTATTGTGGTCCTTCATCATTTTGGATACATGTCAGATCTGGATTTGAAAACATCGGGAAAAGGTGTAAGGTGCCCTCAGCTAACATCTTACACTGGTATTTGGAGTTTGTAGTGCCACATTTCGATTAGGGATGGCAGGCCAAAGGTATGCACATGGGTTCATATCTCTATGGTTGGTGCAAATCACCATAGCTGGGCCACATCAAATGAAGAAACTGTAACAACATGAGGGCTTACAAAAGTCCCTGCCCCTCTGTACATTGTACCTATGTGTCATAAATGTGTCATGGGCACATAGGCTGTTTGACTGGTAATGCAGTCCTCAAGTAACCAGGCTTTGGATGTCTTTCTTGGATGCACACGATGAGACGAATACACTCCATTATTATTTCTGCTCACTAATGAAGGAGCATGTTTGCCACCACATGATAGTTAGGGACACTGCATGTGTGCAGATATGTGTGTAATTGTCACAGGAGATCCATGGTATGTACATGTTAGCCGTGCTATATCGGATGCAGTCTCATCATGTCTGAGTGGCTTTAATTACTTATGTCATCTTACACATAGTTTATGTCTTTGGAATTGGTGGTCAGTGCACAGATTTTGAGCACATTTCTTCCTTACAGGTGGACCGGCACCCTACACTGTCGGAGAGGTGGCTTCATTTGAGGACACCGACAACTCCAGTAAGTGTTGATATGTCTGTTATGTGTTGTGTTTGCTGGTGATGTGTGATGGACTCCTGTGTGTTGAACACATAGCAAGGTATGATGCGCTGGCCCATCATTTGTCTTGTTCCATGAGTGGGATTTCATTTTCTCACCATTTTAGAGATGGCCAATGCTTAGCCTATTGTCTTATCTAGGGATTCTAGGTCATTCCTGTAGGCCCCGCAATGTGAACTGAGGTGAGTCATGTGGATAACACTTGTATCAACAAGAGTCGCACTGGAAGTCAGCTCAGATTTAGTCTGCCTGTCAGACCCACTTTCTCTCAGATTGGGGCTGCGAAATGCTTACCCACATACTTCTGCTTCCCTATTCACCAAAGTACTTATTAAACTGTAGGTTGAACTTCCTAGCAGCATGTAGCTCCACATGTAGTGCTACAAGTATGTGGCACTTGAGTGCAATGGCCTAGGTGTGCATGCAAATCATGACCATGGGTGTTCTTGCAACTCTGTGCCTGTTCTTAAGTCATGCCTTACTGGAAGTATATGATGTGGACAAAGGTCTGCATTTCCAGACATGTGTGGCGCTGGGATTGGTCAAAGGTTTGTTGTCTCCTATTTGTTGATAGACCTTACCTGTGGTGTGTGTGCCAAACACATGTCCAGCTTTCTATAGCTTCCTGTGTGTCCATGTTTGAAATTGTTAGTTGTTTCTCCACCTCCCCACCCTCAAACACAGGCATGGGTTTGTGAATAGTGTACCTAGGACTGATGATACCAGTATGTTACACAGACATGTAAATCAGTGAATGTTTCGTCTGAACCTAGTATACATACTCAGGTATAGCACATGAGTACTATACTAGCAAGTCCATTTACAACATGCAGATCATGTGGCTTTAGATTTCCATCCCGTACACTGACATTTGTAGCCCTGGCATTGGCGCAGGATGTGCTGAATGATTGTTAGCTGACAACTGACAGAACTCAGATGCCAAATTAATGTCAGTTGTTACCCATCTTGTATACTTTGGATGTGCTATGTGTGATACTACCTTTGGAGGCTGGCCTGCCATGTACTTCCTCAGGGACATTCAATGATCTGTATGATGATATGAGCTGTTACAAGTACAGTAGATGTACTGTCTGATTTACTCCTTGTGCTATTTCACACAATACAGTGCCTAATGTAAATTTTTTGCCTTTGTCTTCACAGCTGCGAACATGACACCCATCCAGGTCCGTCAGTTCCAGAGGGGGGGCAATGGGCTACCAGCATATCCTGCTGGTAGAGTCGGGGTTTAGATGGGTGGCCCGAAGATACCGGAATGAACGGGCCTCCGGAGCATGGAGGGCTTTCCCACAGGGTGGCCCTACTTTGCCCACCACAGCCACCACCAGCACAACCACCACTTCTACCCAGGTGGCACCACCCACAGCTGGGACGGTTGTCCCAACGTCTGCAGTTGCTCCAGGCCCTAGCATTGGAACACCTTCAGGGCAGCCCACAGGCATAGACTCTACACGCCCACACACATCCTCAGCTGGTACCCAAACCGCCCCAGCTGCTACAGTTGACCCTGCAGCTTTTCAGGAAATGCAACGAAAAATGGACCGTGTCCTACGGAAAATTAGTCACCTGCAGGGGGATGTTCGCCATATGAACAGGCGTGTGCGGGTCCATAAAGCAGACCCTCCGGAGGGCCAACCTCTAGACTTTTAAAATGGACATGATTCCCTCCCCTCCCTCCTCTTTCCTTGTTCTCATACTTAGTGGGCTTAGTGTTATGTTAGTATAGGCTGTTAGTTTAGTTAGTGTTAGTGGGTGGGGGGGTCCAGATTATTTCTATTTTTTCTTTTTGGGTGGGTGGGGGGCTATGTTGGGGTTCTTGTGTGTTTACAAACAAAACTTACTGTTTAGTATAGGATAGTATGTGTTTAGGTTAGTATCTGTTGTCCTCTGTGTCCCATCTCATAAGGGGGTGGGGGTTGATGTTTAGAACGTTTCGTTAGATGTGATAAGTAAGTTTAGCTTAGGTTAGTTAGGGACAGTTGTGGGTAATGAGTAGTTAGAGTAGGTAAGACTTTTCCCCGTGTTTCCTCTTCTGTTATTACCGTTTAATAAATATATAGTGAACCCTTTACAGTATGTGTTAAATGCTTGTTGATCAGGGCCTTGGCATACGTGTACATGAATTTGGTTCTATTACATTTGTGTCCTATGCTATGAACAAATCCCAAATGAGCTGCAAGATTGGCAGCTACCCCAGAGATACCTTGCAAAGATTCCACCATTCATTGCAACCACCAATCACAGTTAATATGGATCCCAACGTGTTTTTTTCAATAAGTATGTTTTCAAAGTCACACATAGGGCTTCCAGATTTGGTATTGGGGGAACTGTTTTAGGTCTGACTGCAGTGTGATGTTCAAGGAAACCCTTATAAGGTGAGTGGTCGTAAGCACTCTTGTAGTATCGTGTTCATGACTCACAGACATCATTTGTGACACTGTTCAGCATGATTACTTATTTCGATGGAAACTCAGACACCTTCATTTATGCATTTTTTGGAGAGTTTGCTTAGATTTGTGGGCACTGTTATATGTGTTAGTATTGCATGGTGACAACATTTAGCTGCCACTATTTGATGACTTAGATATCCCTTGAGGAAGCATTATTCTGTCCAACACCGCATGAAGGTGTATGTTTTCTCTCTCCATCAGATATTACCCTCAGGAAGGGCAGAGTATGATACAATCCAGGCCACTGTGCAAAGTTATCGGACTACATATTTTCAGGACAGTTGTATTGACAAGCTACGTAATTTGACAGGAGGCACATTTCAGTTATCTACTGCACAGTTGATGTGTCACATTACACAGAGACAAAGTGGTTGTGGAAGTGCTATTTATTGAAAAGTGCTGTAGTGCTATATGTACATTGTCCATGATTGTGAGTCCATTATAGTGACATATTCCATTGTGATCCTACACAAGTGGTAAAGGAAAATGCTTTTGACCTGCTGGGGTGATGTGTCAGACAGTTCAGAGGGACAGGATTTGCCAATGAGTAAGTGAGAGACAATCACTGGGCAGGATGACAAGATTAATATTGGTTTGCAGAACAGTCATTGAGTACAGTTGTTGTAAGACTGGCATGTTACAAGCGCTGGACCTTGGTAATAGTTGGCCATGTGGCAGGGACTAGTGCTCCGGGTACTTTTCCGTGTGAAGGTGATCTGTTCCATGTCTTCTTCTTCTGATGTGTGTGTTGCCTCCTCTGTTCTTGGTGGTGGTGGTGGTTGTGAAGGGGAAACACACACCTCAGTGTTAGAAGACGTGGAGTCAGACATCCCAGTAGCTGCCAACTGTGAGGGTCTTAAGGGCAGTACTCCTGCAAGGAGGATCTGCTGATTCTTAAGAATAGCAGCCACATCACAATGGTAGGCAGCCAGGTCGGCCCTGAGGGGTTCAATGTTGCATTCGTGCACGCATTGAAAGGATTGCTGATGTAGGTGTTGAGTCAACTGTTTTACAGCTGTGCTGATTTCCTTCAGCCTTTTTTCTACTTCCTGCAAGATAGTTGTTTGCACTTGCATAGCTGATGCCTGATCTGCAGATGACATCATGCACAAACGCACCCCCTCTAGGCTGGCTGCCATAGTTTGCATCCCCACCCGCATCTCATTGGCCAGCTCCCGCTGTACTCCGACTATCTCAAAGCTGGTGTCTGTGTCGTCTGAGTCCTCAGCTGTATTGGAGCTGGCAGGTCTTACAATTGGGGTGGTTCCTCTGTGATGGCTGCTTGCTCTGAGCTCCTCCTTGTGACTGAAGGTGGGGTCTAGAGTGTTCCAAGAACATCTTGGTCGGTCTGCTGGGTGATGTTTGTCAGCTCGTCATCCATGTCATCCGGGTATTCCTGGACAGGCATATCCACAGGAGATCCATCGTCCTCTGCAATGAAATAGGGTACAATTAGTGTGTCTGTGTTGTGGCATTGGTGATGTGACATGCCTGCCTTGTGATGAATTCACATTGTGATTTTGTTTCCTGTTCATTGCTCCAGTCTTTCAGATGGCCATTCTCCCAGGCCTATGGCCCACCTGCATGTCACATGTATTGCATTAAGTTATTAGGCTTGTCGGCATCGTTTCCTCTAGTGTTGTTTTAGGCCAAATAGTGATTTGCTACCTTCTTGTCCTACTCAAGCCTCCGTCTACCTCCATTCTCATGGTGAGGCCTTTCACTGGCTGTGGGTGCTCTGATGGCACTAGCAGCACACTTAACAATCTGGATCTGCCCCAGTCTCTGATCTTTCACATCCACTTATATGTAGTTGACATGTAGCGTATACTATGCATAGCATTGTTATGGCACGATATGGATGTTAGCATTGGTAATGTGTACAGCTGATGTTGGGGAATGTGTGGAGATTGGATTGCCCTGATAGTCGTAGCAGTGTCCTATTTCCTCCTCTGACTGTGCAGGTGTATGTCAGTGACCAGTTACATGTGTCCTCCCCCTCAATGCTGTTGTCTGAGCAGTATGAGATTTACGATGTTGCATTGTGACCCAGGCACAGGATGGACCCTGGCATATGCAGCATGGGTGTGTCCTTAGTGCTGTGTAGCTCCTAATGTTGATGACATTGGCTGATGTTTGCGGCAACTATGGGTATTCACATTTGACAGGACACATTTGATAGGACTGGAGCCTTTGTCTTGTTTCAGGGGATTGTTGAAGTTGTCATCCTCAACCCAATAATTTAGGTGTGCATGATCCATGGGGACCTTACTGCCATTGGCAATTTGAGCTGCACACAGAGTGGAGGTGGTAGTGGCAACTGTTGTCACTGTTACATTCCAGTTGTCGGTATGGCTAGAGGTTGTTAATTGGGCCCTAGTTAATGTAGGGGGTATACTGGCTGACATGTGCCGGGATGTCAGTTTGACGTTGTGCCCTTCCCTCCTGGTGTGGCTTTACCTTTGCTCCATCATTGGCATGGCAGCATGCCCCTATGGGACTGTTGTTGGTGTAGTGTAATGGTGTGCCCCAGCTTCTCTCTGTGCAGGCCATGCCCCCATGCCATACCCCTTTACCCATGTCACTCGATGTATATGATGACTTCCATGCATTTTGTAGTCCCAATCCCCCCGCTTACAGTTGTCATTAGTGCATTTTAATTCCCCATGCGACTTACCCTGCATGTGTGTTGCCTCCTGGTAGTCTGCGCTGTCCTGTCCTTGAATCCCTGTGACGATCTCCTCAGGGATGACGGCTGCGACCACCTCCTCCATGTGGTCCAGGGCCTCCTGGTGTGCTGGACTCCCACCTCTAGTCTGCAGTGCTGCCTTCCTGTACCTGGCCATCTTTTCCTTGGTCCTGCGCTTGCAGTCATGCCAGTGTTTCTTGCACTCGATGACTGTTGTGCGTACTTCTGCCACACTTTTAATCTTGTCAACAATTTGTTGCCATATTGCCTCTCTCCTACTGATTGGCAGCTTTGAGGTGACAAACAGTTGGTGCTGCTGTTCCGTCACCTCTTTAACCAGAATTTCCTGCTCCTATGCACTGAAGCGACACTTTCTTTTCTTCTTAAAACTTTCCTGGTCTTGTGTGGGTCCTCCTGACTGGTTCCTGGTCTGTTGTCATCTTCCTGGGGTCTGTACAGGCATCTGGGATCCATTTTGGCTCTCCTCTGCTGAAATGGCTGTGTTCGCGGGGAATTTTGAAGCTATTGCATCAAAAAACTCTGCATATCCGGTGTGCAGTGTCGTAAATCGACCCACTGTCATTTCCGCCGCGTTAACGTCGTTTTGCTTTACGACTTGACGCTGCGGTGTGCGTAAAAAAAAAAAAAAAGACTTACCTCTGTGGTTTGCACTGCTGTGCGTCAAAGTATAAATTTGACGCCCGCACGGCGCACAGAAATGGCGTTAGTCGACGGTAATATTTTTGACCCAAAACTGCGCTGGCGCAGTTTTGCGTCAAAAAGTATAAATATGGGCCTAAATGTTTGTGCCTGATGAAACTTTGAGGTAAAGCTAGATATCTTCAGCAGTGATCCATTTTAGTATTCATGTTGACCAGGAGTGCTCCAACAAACTAAATGTTGAGCACGAAGATTGCAGTCAATAAGATGGATCTATGGGTAGCAGTGCAGAGTAGAGAGATGCTTGAACCAGGAGAAGCACATCTAGACCTATTATCCAAACCACAAGATTATCTCAGGCAGGAGAAAGGTTTGTCACCTCAACCTTATCCCAGTGACTGCTAGTAATATTGCATATCGCAGAATGGAGCACCAGCAGGCATATTAAACTGCACCCTGGTCAACTGAAGATGTACTACTACATCTAACTGGACGAATATTTTAGATACAATGTTCAAACATAATCTGGACTGACTCCTCTAAATAGTGAACTGGCTTATCAGGCTGTTTTAACCTCTCGCCCTACTTCTATTTCATAATTATTACATCAGGAAAGACCAACATAAGGAATGTGAAAGGAGGGAAAAGTAACATCCTAGTATGCATAATTACTTTCAATCCTTTGAAAGAGTTCAGTTTAATTCCACCTTCATTAACACAAAGAACTTGTTACATCACACTTCTGCCACTTCATTTTCTTAGGTGATTTGAACATTACTAGCTCAATTTGGTTTGACATTGAACACAATTGTAATAAAAACCCAATTTTACTCTCAATTTCACACATGACTAACAAAACAGTTAAGACAAAGGATCCCAGATCTATTAAATGATCATGCAATTCCCTTCTACTTTTTCCATCTTGTGATACATACCACTCACAAAAAACTCAACTCTTTAGTGAAAACACTGGGGTAAGATATTTAAAAAAGACAATGATGAACTATGTTCTAAGGTATCATCCTCAGCATTCAACTGATAACACTAACTTCCTCTAAACAAATCATAACTTAACGCTAAGTGATCACCCCTATGTCTAGAAAGATGGTTAACAAGTACACTAAGCTGTTGTCACCAGATCTAGTTTAACAGCAGCGTACATTGAAGATTGGTAAGGCCATAGAAGTAATTCCCTACCCCATCTCACTTTAAGACAAAAACTGAAAAATATAAAGTACAAGATTAACAATTAGAAAAAAATATGACACCTCAATGCAGAAGTCAACAAAAAAGTATCTAAAACATTGTTCTGAAATCTTTAAAGCAGCAAACCCAAATCACAATGCCATTCATTCCTTTAAGTAATACAAATAAGATGGCAACGAGGCAATCTAACAAGGGTTTTGGAGGATTAACTGACAACAGCAATTTGAAACTCTATTCCCTCTGCTTTTAATGATGATCCAGCCCACCCCCTCACCACTAGCCAATTAACTCTATAGGATTGTACTTCCACAATGGGGTTAATTAATGCTTTACTAGCTGGCACGTTTGGAAAAATAACTAACATATCACAACTATTTTTACAGCTGCTCTCCTGTGCTTTGTTCTTGGCATACCTAGTCACATGAAGAGATTGGTCCCTTTTTTTTTTTTTGCTTTCCCTGCGTCGGGTGGCCACAGCTCGTTGAATGAAGTGTCCCATCTTCAAACATCGAAGACTAGTTAAAATATGTTGCAGCCTATAATGAACAGACAGAAACATACGCAGCATTGCAAAATCCAAGAGCAAGGCCTGGGGATATATGGGGACCCAGAATTTATGTTGCAGCTAAACAACACTGATGGGTCACCCTGTATGTCTAGTTCAGAGCCCATCCCCAATAAGTAGTGGTCGGATTTATAAAATATTTTGATCCTGCTGTTGACTCCGCAATGATACTTAATCACGTCTGTTGTTTTGATGTATGATGAGCTTATTAACACTGCCCCACCTAGAAGTCCATTCCAATTCAATGACACCATGTTTCTTTGCCATAACCATACTATCCCATGTCAGGCCAGTCTGTGTCTCCTTAGTGTATTTTACGTTTTGTTTGCATCTATTAAAAATGTAATACAAAGATTAAAAAAGAAACTAATGCTTCACTGATGAATGGCATATTCATGACAACATGAAAACAGGTCACATTAAACTACTATATAAAGAAAGATACACTAGATCCAAACATCACTTAAGCAAAGTGCCCTACAACAAAATTCAATGAAAAATGTGTGGCATCTAATTAACTGATAACATTCATAACCAGCATTTGCAATGGGTCTCGCAATGGGTCTCGCATATTCTCGAGTTAAAGCTACTAGCTTGTAAACTCCTAACTGGACTTTTCTTGCCACATTAATTGAGAATGAAAAGTAAAACAGTTTCCAATAAGCAAGCCAATGGCTGCCATGAGCGCAAAGCAGACACACAAAAGGTAACAGAAGTTCCCTTGAGGGAAATGTATGGGCAAAAGTGCAATGATCCATGTAACTGGCAAAAGTGCAACTATCCATGCAGCCGGTAAAAGTGCAACTATCCATGTAACGGGGTCGATGTCATGCAAAGCGCTCAACTACTGCCCAGCAACGTCACGCTGCCTACGAAATAAAGAGAAAAAGTAGTCCTGAAGCCGTAATGAAAACATGGAGACTTAAAAGTTTTCAGTAGGTGGCCGGCGCGCTCGAGGCGGGCTAAACACCAGAAAAGAAAAATTACTTTTAATTAAAATGCCTTGTAGTGTCCCCAAGGGGCTCCCAGTGTCATCCATCATTGAAAACACATACTTGGTACTTCTTTCTAAACTACTGAATAATCTTTGCATCTTATTCCAGACATCTGAATTGGTTAAGAACTTGAAATTCCTAGATGGATTGGAAACAGTTGGGACAAAACCATCAAAAAAACGACTCCATGAAGTATGACTTTCTTCTACATCCAATCAAATGAATTAAAACAACAAGCATGTATGTAGGAGCTTAAAGACACTGACATCAATCCTATAACAGACACATTATTGGGATACATACTTAATGAGATCTTACCCTCCTTGTTCAAATTCAGATCATAGTTAAGTTTGTCAAATTCAATTTATCTTAAATGAAAAACCTAAAAGACATTTAAGTCAGACAGATTGGAAACATTTGGCAAGCCAGGCTTCATCTGTGGGTGCAGCCAAAGCACATTAGTGGCTGGGTAGCATGCTTCTCTGCACGAATGGTTGAAGAGGGTGGAACTGCAGTTTGACCCCCTCAGGAAGTGTTTGGTGCTGTGCAGGAATGGCGGAGTTGCTGTTATCTTTGGTGTAGGTGGCTACACCTATGTGTGCGATAGCAGGAAGAAGATTAAGATACAATGTAAGCAATTTACCTTAATTTGTGGTTGTGCTTGTTTGATCGATCGTGCCTGTATGGAACCCATGCAAGAGGAGCAGCCCACCACATCCATTGGATTGGATAGAGGCTTTATAGTGGATGCTGCATGTAGGTCTCCAAGACCAACAGGTGAGCAGGCCCATAGTCATGTACTGTATACACTGAGTAATGGTAAATGAACAGAGTTCATCCAGGAGTCATGAGGGGGAACCCACAGGCATACAAACCAGAACTAGCATTTGCAATGCAGTAGGTCTCATGCTTGCAAGAGTTAGAGCTATTGGCATAGTAAAATGCATAATTGGACTTTTCTTGCCACAGAAATTGGTCAACCCTGCCTTATAATTTAACTGCGTGTACACAAGCACAAATACCACCCCACCACCCGCCCCCATGAAAAAGGATTATGGATTCAGCAACCACACAAGCCCCCCTTTAAAGATAAATGTTGCATTGTAAAGCGCTCCAATACCTCCGATTGAGTTTGCGCTACATATAAGCATTAAACAAGAACATCAAGAAAATACAGATCTCTTACCAAAAAAAACAACAGTACCTTTTTTGTCTAATGCAAGAGGTAGCTACACCAACACTCACCTCGAGACCGATAGGCTAAATCTCACGTAATCTACAATGAATGCCGTTTCTCAAACAAGGACGTGATCACCCCACTCCTTCCACGCACTGCTCAAGAAGATCGAGGGTGGAAAAAAAAAAATGACAAAATAAAAGGAAAAGAAAGGAAACAGTGATGCAAGAAACTAACATAAAATGGGAAATGGGTGCGATTAGAGCAGTTACAAAAGGAATTCAACTGCCCGGAAAACAATAATCCCTAATCTCTGCAGTCCGTTTTAATGTGTGCTGTCATGTTTTCAGATCAGCCTATCGTGTTTTATTGCCACAAAAAAAAACACTGAAACAAACCATAAAACCAATTAGATCGGCCTCTAAGTCCATTGTGATGGTAAAAAAAAATGAGATAAAGGAAAAAAACACAGACACAAATATAATGGGAAGAGCTTTGTTTTACAGACAATTATCACCCATTTGAAAGGGAGCAGCAAATTCAAGTATCTGGGCCATAAAAGGTTTGTTTTCCCACAAAGCGTCACATGAAGAGCCATGAAAGGACTCCGTGAATGAAACGCGGTGAGTGAAAGAGAACATGTTAGGAAAACGCAGAGCTGCTCTTGGGAGGGGAAGGGGAGAGGACACGATTACTAAAGCTCAGACCCAAAGGAAGAAACAAGGGAGCAAGATTTCAACATAAGAATTGCATACACACACACACACACACACACTTATACATACATACCTCTTCCCATGAAAAAAGATTATGTATACAGCAACCACACAAACTCACCTCCAAAGACAAATGTTGTATTGTAAAGGGTACCACCACTTCTGATCAAGTTCATGCAATAAAAAAAAACTTTAAAATGCCATGGAGCCCGAAGGAGAGAGACAAAAAAAAAAAGTAGATCACCCTCCCGAAAGTATGTCGGCAATCGTGCAATAATCCATGTAAGAGTGTCAGTCTGCAAGACGTTACAAAAGAGCCTCAAAGCGGGACAAACATAAATCATTTATGAATGACAGCAAGGGGTTGTTGAAAGACAAGTCCAGGAACGAATGCAAGTGATGGGTATGGTTGAAGACCACAGAATAAATTACAACAGGTCGAAAAGCAGCTCTTGAGCTATACTTGACCTAAAAAGACAGGAGAGAGAGAGAGAGAGAAAACAACCAACACATGTGCACTGATTACAGACAGCCAGAATAAATATTCTGCATGGTAAATTCAGACACAAAGAGCAGCAGCTCATGGCATGCACTACTTACAGGAACTATGGATAACTGCGACAAGAGTGACCCACAGGTGTGCTGTGGATACACGCAGCCAAAGTGTATAGTCTATAGGGTCCACCAAGAAGTAACAGGCTTCACATTGGCATGCATTGGATAGTCAGCGACTGTAAAGGATGTAGAGTCCATCCAGGAGCGGAGTAACTGTCACACATGTAACCTTAGTAAATGCTCCTCAGAGAACATCAATCAGTGAAAAGATAGCAATCCAAAGGCATGGAATAGTTACAGGCTTCGATGACTCCAAGTGTAGTCAGACATGCAGGTTTACGAAATTTGCAAAAACCAAGACTCTAGACAAATAAGACAAGCAAATATTTCAAGGCAGAAGTCAAGGATGCTATGCAAGGACCCAGCTTGCACAAATAACATTCACCCTTGAGAGTTCTATCGAGGAGCGGTGGAAGCAACACTCAAGGAACACCACAGATAACATAGTGGTGGATCTGTTGTGTCCATTAAGATAGAGAGCTGGGAGGCCACAATGATTACCATACACACTCAGTAAAGTGTATACAGCGTCCAATCCGGAAACTGTGAAGGAGCAACACAAATTCACAGACACTATGATAGTTAGTTTAGTCTATGTTGTGCCACCATGACAGTGGTGAAGCAACTTTCTAAGTTTTCACAAATAGGAGGTCTAAGCATTAACACAGAGTAGGTAAAAGGGCAACCAAAGACAGAGGTACTATGATGTACAATCAAAAAGTGGTGAGGTCTTATTCCAATGCCCCTCAGTAAAGACTCTACAGGAGGGGGTCTTGAAACTGTGGGTCCAGGCTCTGACCAAAAGAAGCATTATACTTATACGAGTGTTTTGTTTTAGTGAGCAGCAGTTAGCCGCTCTGTAATGGGCCATCACTTACATTTTTTTTAGCATTTATATCCTTGCTGGGAGAAGGTGTCAAAAGGGAAAGGACTCCAAATCTTCCTCAAACACCTCACTCCCATTTCTAATAATCACACTGTGGATCCTTTTACATTTTCGTAAGGCCTGCCTGACCAGAAATATATGTCTGGCAATCGCATATTTGATTGCAATTTTAAATCAGTAACAGAACTTAACTGCAATATTTAAACAAGTCTAGACATATTTAAACATTACCAGTTTAATATAATAATTATGAAAAATTTGGAAGGGCGGCCCGATTTTTTTCTTTCTTTTTAGAACAAAGTCTGTTTCCTTACCAAAACATCCTAGCATATCATCACAACTCTTGCTTGACTCAAATAGCTGTCTTTCAAGGATCGGTATGCAGTGATTGTGTGCTCTCCTCCAAATTTAGATGCATGTTGGGTATCAAACATGTCAGAAACAGCCCCCAATACTGATGCCAGTATTGGGGGCATGATTCAATGCACTCTGGGGGTTCCTTATAGGACCCCAGTACTGCTCCTACCAGTATTTTAGGGTCTGCGAGCAGCCCATTCTGCTTCAGCCCATCTGACAGGATGCCGCCCATCTGCTGCTTGACCAGCTCAAGCAGGGGGAGGCAGAACAAAAGATTTTCTGTGGGAGAGGGGATGCAACCTCCTCTCCCTTGGAAAAAGGTGTTGTTGGGCCAGGGAGGGGTAGCCTCCCCACGCCATCAGACTGCTTTGAAGGGTGCATTTGGTACCCTCCTTGCATAATTCGGTTAGCACCAGTCCAGGGGTATCCCTTCCTCCCTCTGGTGCAAAACTGGACAAAGGAAAGGGGAGTGACCACTCCCGTGTCCATCACGACCTCAGGCAGGGTGCCCAGAGCTCCTTTAGATGGCCACTTGGTTCTCCCATCTTGAAAACAAGATGTGCAGAGCTCCTAGGAGCATCTGACTGGTCAGGTTAGGTAGCCGAGGTCAGTGACCCCGTCTGATATGCGGTCCCCTCAGTGAGTGTCCAAGCCCCTTTTCTGGGCTATTTAGGGACTACCTTGTGGGTGGGTCTCCAGATTCGTTGTGCAAGATTCTACCAGGACTCCTCTGCAAAGACCTCTTTGGCTCCTGGCTCTCCAACACAGGTGGTGGTTCTGAGGGATCCTCTGAGTTCTCTCTGCCTTCTGTCCAACTTTGGAGACGGTGAGTCCTTGCCTCTCCCTCCAAGACAGAACCTGTGTGCGCCACAACTGTTGCAGCAACCAAGGCTTGTTGACTCCTGCTGTGAGGGATCTTTAGGCTCCAAGTAGCCCTCTGCCCAAGCACTCTACCTCTGCAAGGACAGTCTCCTCTCTGCAGCTCCAACGACATGGGACTTCTCCTCAGATGTGCTGATTGGGCCTCACTGTGACTTACTGTGCCTGCTGCCAGTGGGTTGCTTGTGGGGCCTCAGACTGCTTCTGCTGGCTCTCCTGTCTTCTCAGGGTCAGCCCGGACTCCCTTCCAAAGGTTGAGTCCCCAGGACCTTCCTAGTTCTGTGCAGCTCTGCAAATCTCCAACAGCTCCTGTTGCATGTGCTTGTGCTTGTTGGTGGTCCTCCTGCCCACTGACCCATCTGCAATCTGGCGACCAACAAGGGACAGCTCCTAGGTGACTTAAGGGACTCCTCTGCAGCTCCTGGACCCCACAGCCAGACTACATCCATCACAGTTGACCCAGAAGGGTGGGCATTGCCTCCTGCCCACCTGGACACTCCTGAGTGACCTGGACTCTGTTCCCTTCTTTTGCAGGTCCTCTTCATCTGGAATCCACTGCTGGATTCCACCAGCGTGGTCCCACTTTTGCAATATTCCCTTTACAAGTCCGCTTACCACTCCTGGTCACTAGGGATCTTCTAGATACTTACCTCTTGGAGTTCCACTCTCTCGCAGCCCTTGGCTATCTACTCCATATCCTCTGGTGTGGGGACCAATTCTCGCATTCCACTTTTTTTGTATATGGGTTAACTCCACCCCCCCCCCCCCCCCCACACCCCCCCAAGGGCCCTTACTATTTTATGCTATTTCTTAATACTTACCTTTGTATATTTTGTGTGCACTTACCTCCAGAGGGCAGAAGGGTGGTTTGCCTATAGTAATCTAGTTTTGGTGGTCCTGTGATAAAGTATTTTTCCAACACTGTGTGGTTCCTTTCAGATGTGATAAGTTACTGTGTGACTACTGTGGTATTGCAAGTGCTTCACACTCTTCCTGGATACGTCTTGGCAGTTACAACTGGAGGGACCTGGATATAAAATCTGGGCCAAGATGTTTTTTTTCAATGAGGTTTCTGAGGAAGAGTAGTTGGGTGGTTGGCTGCAAGATCTTCAGCGGCCAGATTAGATTTGTTCAGAAAGGCTTTGACTGGCCTTCATAATGTTTTTGAAGACACTTTAAATATAAGAGGTGTTGAGTAGTGATCAGAGACATTCACCACTTCTAGACTTAACAACTGCACAGTAATGAGGTAATGCTTATAAGGAATGGCCTTCATTGTACAGAGGTGTCTTTAATGGTGGCCAACAGACAGTTGAAGGGGGACCTTGGGGGGTGCACTGTAGGGGGATTCATGGGGTGTTGGCTCTTGCTGCCACCCACTTTATTGTTATCAATTTTCTTGGATGACAAGACTGCCCATTTATGTGAAATGTTCAAGAGATAGGGCTTGGGTAGGATATGCAGTCACTGATGGCCTTGAACCCTTGACCCCCCCCCCCCCTCCCCCCTCCCCCCAGTGATCTGTACAGAAGAATGATGTTCGATGACAACTGGGTCAGTCCAATCCTTGTGAAGTGAGTGGGGCACAGCAGGCGAGATTGGTAATGGATAAGCAAATGAAATCTATGACATTGCTGTTGTATCAACATGTCACTAGTCTTCAGAAGTGAAAGAAAACCTTCTATGGTCTTGCTGTGTGAATTGACTGAGAAGGTTGAAATCAGAAAGGAAGATGTGCAAGTGGCTGGTTGGTACTATTATAATGGATCAGCCATTTCATAGGTCAAGATGAAGCTGTTAAAAGCAGGTGTAGATTAGATGTAAGGTGACAATTTGAGTGGCTGATAGCAACTGCCAGGAGATGAGCTTGTAGGAGATCAAAATAAATGCTGTTGCTACAGTATGCGAGGCTCTTATCAGTGAATGGCCTCACTGCCACCTTCTTTTCTATAGGGTCGATCCAGAGGCTGAATATTGTAGCTTTCTAGGATCAAGACACTGAGTTTGTGAGTGGAAATGTGGAAGTGTCATTCCTGTTTTTAAAAACAGCATAGATGTCATACACACTGATTGTTGGGCTCCAGTGTGCAGTGATCAGCCAAATGTGCAGCATGTGTTCAATTTGTCTACAGAGGAAGAAGAGGAGCGAGATGTTGATACGTTTGTGTGTTAGCCACACATGAATGATGTGAGCAGCTGAGGCATGCAAGTTGGCGCATGAGTATGTGGTTAGGGTGCACGTTAAGCTGAGCCCTACTAACCAGTGGTGCAAGTTGCTGGACATACAGGGAGTGCAGAATTATTAGGCAAATTAGTATTTTGACCACATCATCCTCTTTATGCATGTTGTCTTACTCCAAGCTGTATAGGCTCGAAAGCCTACTACCAATTAAGCATATTAGGTGATGTGCATCTCTGTAATGAGAAGGGGTGTGGTCTAATGACATCAACACCCTATATCAGGTGTGCATAATTATTAGGCAACTTCCTTTCCTTTGGCAAAATGGGTCAAAAGAAGGACTTGACAGGCTCAGAAAAGTAAAAAATAGTGAGATATCTTGCAGAGGGATGCAGCACTCTTAAAATTGCAAAGCTTCTGAAGCGTGATCATCGAACAATCAAGCGTTTCATTCAAAATAGTCAACAGGGTCGCAAGAAGCGTGTGGAAAAACCAAGGCGCAAAATAACTGCCCATGAACTGAGAAAAGTCAAGCGTGCAGCTGCCACGATGCCACTTGCCACCAGTTTGGCCATATTTCAGAGCTGCAACATCACTGGAGTGCCCAAAAGCACAAGGTGTGCAATACTCAGAGACATTGCCAAGGTAAGAAAGGCTGAAAGACGACCACCACTGAACAAGACACACAAGCTGAAACGTCAAGACTGGGCCAAGAAATATCTCAAGACTGATTTTTCTAAGGTTTTATGGACTGATGAAATGAGAGTGAGTCTTGATGGGCCAGATGGATGGGCCCGTGGCTGGATTGGTAAAGGGCAGAGAGCTCCAATCTGACTCAGACGCCAGCAAGGTGGAGGTGGAGTACTGGTTTGGGCTGGTATCATCAAAGATGAGCTTCTGGGGCCTTTTCGGGTTGAGGATGGAGTCAAGCTCAACTCCCAGTCCTACTGCCAGTTCCTGGAAGACACCTTCTTCAAGCAGTGGTACAGGAAGAAGTCTGCATCCTTCAAGAAAAACATGATTTTCATGCAGGACAATGCTCCATCACACGCGTCCAAGTACTCCACAGCGTGGCTGGCAAGAAAGGGTATAAAAGAAGGAAATCTAATGACATGGCCTCCTTGTTCACCTGATCTGAACCCCATTGAGAACCTGTGGTCCATCATCAAATGTGAGATTTACAAGGAGGGAAAACAGTACACCTCTCTGAACAGTGTCTGGGAGGCTGTGGTTGCTGCTGCACGCAATGTTGATGGTGAACAGATCAAAACACTGACAGAATCCATGGATGGCAGGCTTTTGAGTGTCCTTGCAAAGAAAGGTGGCTATATTGGTCACTGATTTGTTTTTGTTTTGTTTTTGAATGTCAGAAATGTATATTTGTGAATGTTGAGATGTTATATTGGTTTCACTGGTAATAATAAATAATTGAAATGGGTATATATATTTTTTTGTTAAGTTGCCTAATAATTATGCACAGTAATAGTCACCTGCACACACAGATATCCCCCTAACATAGCTAAAACTAAAAACAAACTACAAACTACTTCCAAAAATATTCAGCTTTGATATTAATGAGTTTGTTGGGTTCATTGAGAACATGGTTGTTGTTCAATAATAAAATTAATCCTCAAAAATACTACTTGCCTAATAATTCTGCACTCCCTGTAGTATCGCGGAGTCTGTCAATCAAACCTTCCAGGCCAAAAGAGGAGTCCAGCTTTTGTTGTTCGCGAACAGTGGATGATGCCTGACCTACTAGGAGGATGGCTATTTCTCGTTGGAGGGGGAGCCATCAGTTACTGGCACTGGCTGGTCATGTGACCCTTGATGTGGCTAGTTTTAGGAGCCCATAGAAAGGGCACAATTTTTGCAGCGGCTTTCCGACAGAAAAGCAAGCCCTTTCTATCTGACAGGTGGTGGGCCCTGACACTTGAAAGAAGTAATACGACTTCACCAGCACTGTGCTTTGGCAGGAAGCAACACCTTGGTGAGATCAGTAGGATCAAACGCACACTGGAGTGAATGAAAGCAAAGTAATGGAACATAAGATGGAAACACTCTGATCTGGGTTCTGAAAACACTTAACTCTGATTCGAATATACAACCTGTCCAAAATGTAAATAGTCCTGAAGTCAACCTCTGCAGACATTCCACAACACTGTAAGGAGCTCCATCATCGACAGACATGTTCTGTGCTATACATAACTTTCCACCATGATCAACAATAATCTCTTTGGGAGATATAGGAAACATCAGAGGAGAAAAGTGTGAATAATTTACTGAGCAAATCAAGGCCAGAAATGAGGACCCTTTTTGGGTACACACAACATAGTTCATATTTTATATAAACATATACAAAGCCTCCTGTGCAAAGACAATTATAGATTAGTTTGCCCTTCCAGGTTCTCTAATTTACAATAAACGTTACATATGAACTTCTTAATGGATCACAAAGGTTGTGCACGTGAAAGATTTCATCTAGGAAAAGTGACATCATTTAACACACAGTAAGGCAACTTAACTAACGCATATCCTCCACCCTAAGATATAGAAAAAGTGGTGTTTAGGAATTTGTTAACGGCACTTCTACTTAGAGGCTACTTTTTTTTTTACTTGCCAATGGCAGGTGAGAACTAAGGCAACTGGATAAAGGCGACACGTTACTAACATTCAATACCTCCTAGTGTGCAAAGTGTTTTCATAGCAGACAGGCAGCAGAACATTTGTCTTATCACTAAACAGAAATGGTAAAAACACACAATGAACAGATGTTCAAGTGTGCTCCTGGATGTACACTGAATTGATTTGTCCTGCACTTGCCCTCACCATCATGACTATACAATGTGGATAAGATCACCTTCTCTGCAGCAGTAACAGGTGAACATGTTTTCCCTCAAAGCAATAACAGTACCATGTGCTCTGCAAATCCTTCAACGAAACCTAACACACAAATTCTTCTCCTATCATTAATACTACAAGTGCCCAGGAGAAAAGGTTCCCTTGTCTGGAGGACAAAATCCCAGTCAATCCGAACGAACATTGTGCACCAGTTCCCTTCTTCTTCCCAAATGTTCGTTGCAGCATCTGATTGCTAGATCCAAAAGTAATTTAAAAATGCTATTGTCCTTGGGGTGCTCTGCGACTCACGTCCGGACCTGAAACTTCCCTGCTTTGGTCATATACTTCACTCCTTTGAAGGGTTTGTATTTCTCTCCATACATGTCCAGTCGATTGACCTTCAGCCCTGCAGCAGGAGAGGAAGAGGTGGCAATCACGATCCAGTTACAGTAAACATTAACAAAGAGCCTATATCAAAAGTAATTCAGCGCTCAAAAGAACCTGCCAACACAGCAAATCCACTGGGTCCCAAATATGTATGAAACAGCTGGGCAGCACAAGTCTGGGAGAAACACTGGACTTAAGTTATCTATCAATGTCTAAATGCTGCCAGTACGAGCACTGACCACCCAGGAAGTAGTTCCTCGACCAACAGAATATTCTTCACCCCATGCTCGTTCAGTGTACACATTTAAAACAATACCAACTGTTTCATTGTGAGAACTGACTCAATATTTGCAATGTGTGTGCATTAAGCTTCACACATAACTTAGTTTTGTTTTAATGAGGACACCTGATAACAACCTGTTTCCTTATGTGTATTTTGTTTAAGTTAATGGTTAAACGATTGACCAATGGCATTTATACAATGTTTTAAATAATTTTGACATTCCTACTACTGGTGGGTATCTTTGAAAGACGCATACAACTCATATGGTACTAGACATTAGAAGCCAGAGACAAACGCTTAGAGTACAGAGGGGATGCTTTACCCCTTTTTTTTCCATAAATCTGTTTATTAGCATTTTGTCTCATCATAACACCAAAAGATCGACAGCATTTGGATAATCGCCATTGTGCAATTACAATTCTCTTGTGTACCCACGTGCGAAAAAAGGTAGGTGTCAGAACAAGATGTAACCAAGCCTCCAACCAATACAGTAAGCCATAGTTAACCCAAGCACCCACAGCCCACCATTAACAGTTATGTAAGTCCTAGATAGGGCATGCATACGCCAGATGCTTGAAGCTTATACGTCCTTGAAGGGATGACAAGCAATTGCATGGTTCAGCAAATCAGTCCGAAAGGTCAGTTCATCCCCACCCATAATTGAGCATGGGTATTTCTTGCTGGTAGGCAGATAATGTAAACAGATTACAAATAACAGTATGAACAATAACAACTGCTGGATACTATTTATACAGATAACGGATTGCAATTCAAGCGCGCTATAATCGGTATGGGGAACCACTCTGCATCAACCCAACATACCAGGGGAGGGCAGAGCCCCATATTGGCTCCAGATCAACATCGCCCTTTAGCTCACTAATTCTGCATCAGATCAAGCCATCGGGCATACACCCACCCAGTCGCACCGCTCCCCTCCCCAGTAGGCACACATCCACCCTAGACCGATTCCTCCACAGCAGGGCCCCCACTCACATTCCGCAGGTGCAGTGGCATCTCCTCCCAGCTATCTGACAACGGATATTTGCGCAGCCCTAACGCGTCTTCTCTTTTCAACGCCACTCCCTCTGCTCCCGCCCACACCTCAAAAGAATATGTCCAGGCCTGCACAGACGGTGGGTCAGACGACTTCCACCCATGAGTCACCAGACGTTTAGCCGTGGTCAACCCCAGGTCCTTAAATCGCACCGCAGCTCTATGCTGGTCACCTCTGGGAAAAAGTCCTAGCACACACACTTCCCAGGTGAACGGAACCTGTGGTGTTGTGCACTCCAACAGGCAGCCCACCATACCTTCCAGAAGCAGCCCAAGGTTGGGCAGGACCATAGCATATGTAACAAGTCTGCATTTACGTAAAAGCAGCGGGGACAAGCTGACAAGCAAAATATCTGTTCACTCGGGCTGGAGTGAGGTAGGCCCTGTGAATGATGTAGAATTGGATTAAAACGAAATCTAGAGTTGCGGGGTATGTTAAGGTGGCCAGAAAGAGCTAACCTCCACAGCGTATCTGTAATTGAACTGCCTACATCCTCCTCCCAGGCCGCCCGCATCGCATTCAAGAACTGTATGTACCCGCAGCGCGTCAGTAAACCAACTGATCAACCGCCGGCCTATCACCTGCAGGTATTGTATCAGCAAGTGTGTGGGGGAGCCACCGACACATCACCCCACCTGGATCTCAGAGCCCTCAACAACGAATTATATAGCAAAAACTGCCCTGACGGCAGCCCCAATCCCTGAAGCCTAGAAAACTAGAGCAGCTGGCCATCCTCATAGAGATCACCTAGCGTATACAACTCCGCTTCATGACACGTGCGCAGCTCCGAGCCCGACGTGATCCTAGGCCACGTGGAGTGCCCAACAGCACCAAGGCTGGAGCGAATCGGACCACCCGCCCAGTGAGACAAAGGGACCTACGATAACAGCTATACGCCACCTTGAGGAATAATTGATTCGGCATTGGCACGCATGCGAGTGGATGAAATAAGTGCAAAACCTTCAGTAGAGCCCAAGTACCCTGCTCAGACGCCATATCCGCCAGGTGGTGGCCCGCCAGCCATCTGGACACCCACTGGAGCTGAGAGGCCAGGTAGTAGTGCTCTAGATTAGGAACCGCCAGTCCACCTCTCTCCAATGGCCAGTACAGTTTTTCAGCGCGACTCTGCAACGGCTCCCATTCCAGATAAATTCCCTCAACTCTGATTCTAAAACTCCTAAAGAAGCTGGGGGGAATGTAATGCGGAAGGTTAGAAAAGTAATATAATAGACGCGGTAAGACTACCATTTTTAGGAGCGCTATTCTAACGGCCACCGGCAGCGGCTGCCAAAAAGTCATCTGGGATTTGATCGAGGACACCACTCTCGTAAGGTTGCAGTCAAGTAGGTCCCTCTCCCGATGATAAATACGGACACCCAAATACCGGAATGTGTGTGGCTGCCACGGGACAGGACTCCCAGCAAGGCAAAGCTCTGGATTCGGGAGCATAGAGTCAAAAGGAAAGAGGCATGATTTGGACCAATTGACCCTGAGGCCAGACAACAAAGCAAATCGCTGCAGCAGCGTCCCAACCTCCGGAGGGATCCGCGTAACATCCCTAAAATACAGGAGGAGGTCATCAGCATACAGGGATACCACGTGCAGGCCATCCCCCAGGGTAATACCCCATTCAGCTCCTACGCTATGCAGGGCCGCTGCCAGGGGCTCCATGGCAAGTGAAAACAACAATGGGGAAAGAGGGCAGCCCTGCCTCGCACCCCTGCACACATGGACCGGTTCTTATACCATGCCCCCCAACTTTATCCGTTTTACTGCGGCTCAGTATATAACAGCTTAACCATCCGAATGAAGTGGGGTCCAATGCCAAACCGCTACAATACCCCGAACAGATAAGACCATTCTAGAGAATCAAAAGCCTTGTCTAAATCCAAGACAAGACATCCCGCCAGGGCCAATCCCGTCTCGCTTATTGCATAATGCGAAACAGCCGCCTGATATTGTGCGACGTATCCCTTGCCGGCACAAACCCGTTCTGATCCGGGTGCACCAGATCCCGTACTCTCGGCGCAAGACGCATTGCTAGTGCTTTGGCCAGGATTTTGTAGTCAGCGTTCAGCATCGCCAGTGGCCGATACAAGCCCAACTCCACCGGATCCCTCCCAGGCTTGGGAAGGGATACCAACAGTGCCTCTCTCTGAGATGCCGTCAAACAGACCCTCCGAACTGCCTCCTCATACACACGGAGCAATCCGGGCACCGGAGTGGAAGCAAAAACTTTGTAAAAGTCAGCCCGTACACCATCTGGGCTCGGCGTTTGACCAGATGCTAGCTCACCAATACTGGACTTTATCTCCTCAAGGTCAAGAGGCTCCTCAAGCGCTCCGATCTGCTCCTCCTCCAGACGTGGGAGTTCCACTCCAGCAAGAAAGTCGCTACAAGACCACACCATTGGAAGCACACTTGAGGCATAGAGCGCCTCGTAGTGCCGCATGGACTGTATTTCCCCAGGCATATATATCGTTCCTCCAGCCTGCGAGCGAACCTCCATAACCGGGCCCTTCTCGCAATCGCGTCGAATCAGCCAGGCCAGTAGCCTGCCCGTCTTGTCAGCCGAGACATGTGTTCCCCGCAGAGTTCGCGGCGTAGTTCAGACAGCGCAGCTGCTCAAGCAGCTACAGACGCTCGCCACGGGCTGCTGGCAGCAGTCACTCCTCTACAAGGCCACCAGTCGTTTCCCTCTCTGGTCGCAGCGTGTCTTGCTCTATCCGAGCCAGCTCACGCTCGATGGAGCGGCGCAGATTCCACTGAGTCCCCAGGCAATGCCCTTGAAAGAAGACCTTAAAGGCATCCCATTCCAGCAAGCCCGACGAAGCCGTACCATCATTATGCTCGAAGAATTCCAGGATCACAGTGCCCAGCGACGCCCTAAAGGCAGCGTCTAAGAGCTCCGGCCTAATCTTCCAAGTGGGGACAGCTGGAGGAGAAGAGTCCCAGCTCAGTCGCATAAGCTGCGGGTTGTGATCCGAATGCGTACGCCCCAGATAATCTGTGTCACTGGGGTCAGATTCCGTGTGCAAAGTATCCTGTCCAAGAGCACATGCAGGGAGTGCGGGGCAGAATAATACGAATAAACCCTGTCCTCAGCATGCTGCTGCCCCCATATATCTATCAATTGCCAGTGCTGCATCCAAGTCACTAAACCACGCGCAGCCACCATAAACGGGGACATGGCAGTGGGGGGAAGTAACGGTCTAAATCAATGTCTAGTACATTGTTAAAGTCCCCACCCCTAGCAACCAAGGAAAATCACTCCAACCCGCCAAGTGCTGAGACAGACCGTGTGAAAGGAAGTCTGATCTACATTCAGAGCATAGATCGAGCCCAGCACTACGGCCCGGGCCGCCAGCCTCCCTCAAACCAGGACAAATCTACCCTGCAGGTCTATGATCTGCTCTTCTGCCGCAAAGGGGACACCTGCTCTAATCCAGACCAGAGCACCCCTAGCATAGGTGGAGTGACCTGTCGCATATAACTGCCCTCTCCAGCGCCTCTGCAATCGGGGGAGCCCCAAGTGCACCAAATGGGTCTCTTGCAGAAAAGCTAAGTGCACTGAGTGCCTTCTAAGATAGGATTATAGAGCATACCAGCGCTTAGGGGTATGTATGCCTCTCACATTCCAAGTAATCACAGTGTATGAATTCAAGACGCGACGAGCCTGGTACCCCCCCCCCCCATCCACCCCACGCACAGCACTGCACTAGCAGACTCCCAACATCTAATCAGGTGCTCTTGTATGTGGCTTCCAGCATAGCCAAAACATAACCAATACCAGAGCAGATAGACAACAGGTCTCCGCCCAAACCAAACAACGAAAACATGCAACCTCGCAATCACACGTTGTGAATCTCCGCTAGTAGGAGAATGGGACAGGCCAAACTCACAAGGAAGCAAGCCCCATACAAACCAGACTACCCGGCTATAGTGGATAACAGAAAGGGGGGGAAAGAAAAACCCTGACAGCCGGCCACAGTTGTTAACAGCAAACAAAGACAGTTACAATACCAGCAATGACCTACCCGCCCCTCACAGGACAGTGACCCACGCCAGGCGGCCAGGCCCACCATCAGCTTATATTAACAACACATTCTCACTAGAGTCCAGACAGCTCAATACTCCAAACGGACGGCCACATCAGTGACCGGTCAGCCAGCGTAACTCCTGCAGCACCTAAAAAGGTTTGTCTGCCGTGGCTGGTGTTACAGGCGGGCCCCCGGCGGAGCCCAACTCCGAAAGTCGATCCGGCGTGGTAGGTCGATCACTAGGTGGCTGCGAGATTTCAGTTTCCGACTCCAACGCCATTGGGGAGGCACTAATGGCCGCAGAAGAGTGGATCGCCTCCCTCCTCTCCTGAATGAGCTGCTCCAGGTCAGGGGCATGTGCCACGGCCTCCGCTGGCACATCACCGCCCTTCCTGCCGCGCCTGACCCAACTGCGCCTGTTCCGCGCCGCTGGCACGCTCCGCTGTACGACCAGAGGCCCAGGCCCAGGCCCATTGACTCGAGCCACTCCCATGCTGCCTCCGGCGTGGTAAAGAAGTGCGACTTATTCTCGGCTACAATGCGGAGCTTGGCGGGGAATAGTAGCGAGTAATCCAGGCCAAGAGCTCTGAGTTTACGCTTCAAGGGCATGTAGGAGGCCCGATCCCTCTGCACTGCCAGAGTGTAGTCCAGAAACAGCAGTACCTGTGCATCATCCACTCGAGGATCTCACAGTTTTAAGTATAACATCTCTGTCCGCATAATGGAGGAGGCGAATTATGAAAGGACGGGGCCACTCCCCGGAGGTCTCGGCCGCGTGGGGATCCGATGCACCTGCTCGACCGAAAAAAAGGACGTTAGCGTGCCTGCCGGCACCAGCCCCCGTAGCCAGTTCTCCGAGTATGCCACTGCATCCCGGCCCTCGGTACCTTCCGGCAAACCAACCACCTGTATGTTGTTTCTCTTGGAGCGCCACTCCGCATCCTCGATGCGACGCTCCAGCTCCGCCACACGTGCTAGCACGTTCCCCATCTCAGACTTCCAACCACCCGTGCCTCTATTACACCTGTTTTGTCCGCCAAGCTTACGGTGATCAGCGTGCAAGAGGACAAGGTCACTGGTCACCTTATCTATCTTGGCTTCCAATGATGTGCGGGCCCGCTCCAACAAGTCTCCAATGCGCTCCACCGCAGCTAGTACCGCATCCAGCTTCTGGCTGTCCTGCGACCTTCCATTTCCAGTACCAGAACGAAGACAGCCCCCATCCCCGCCATGATCTAGGCCACGGAGGATTCCAACCAGTTCCCAATCTCTCACCAGCGGCCATGCCGCCGACTCCAGCAGCTCAGAACCATCTAATGTTCGCAGCTGGTGCAGAGATATCAAGCCAAGGGACCACTATGAATGATCCAACAGTCCGACGTCAAAATGAACACTCAGGATCCGCTCCCAGCTCCACACCACCAGCTTCCGCATGTACTGGATTCCACAGCAATAGGCACCAAAGGGGGACCTCTTCCCGATGCTGTCTTCGCAGCCAACAACCGCTCCACCACCCGGGCTCCTTCAACGTCGCTTCATTCGACACCGCACCAGTCCTTGAATCAGGCTGGGCCCGCTTGCCTGTGCGACCAAACCAGCACCGCGCGGCAGCACGAGCAGCCCAGCCACCAGCTGCTGCAACGCTGGCCTTCTACTTCCAACCTCCAGGTCCCCGGTCCCAATGCCAGCTTCCAAGGGTCCCAGGTGATCTGCCAGGGCAAAGTCAGTCCTTCAATCTAGGCTGCGTGGTCCGTGGGCCGGCCCAACCCCCGCTGCGCCGAGGCGCCCGCCACGGCAGGCCAGCACACGCAACCACGCGTTCACTGCAGTCACAGATGTTTTCTCCGTGCCCCGATGGGGCACTAATGCTTTGGGAAACCCTCCTCTGGCCCTCTCCTGCGGCCAGGCCCCTCCGCAGCACGCCCGCACCGCGGCCCGGCCGCAGATCCTCATGGACCCGGCCCATCTCCTCTGCCTGCCCCTCCAGCGAGCCGGCAGGCAGCCCACTCGCACTCCGCACCTGCAGCCTTGTCTTCGCCCCCCACTGGAGCACCAATATTTTGTTGAGTCTCTCCCCGAGTCCGCTCCTGTGGTCAGGCCCTGCCGTGTGCTCAACGCCGCACGGCGCAGCTGCACCGCCTCCCGGCCAAACACCACTGGCCGCCGGCCCACGCGGCCCCGGCTCAACTCCTCTGCACGCCGCTCCGACAAGTCGGCACGCAGCACCAATTCGGCCCGTGTCCCGCTGATGCCGGCCCCGTCGCCGGTCTCCTGACCCCCCCCAGATGGCACCGGATAAGCCAGGCGAGATGCAGAGCTTCTTCAGCTCGAGTCCGCCATTACCAACGGCTTGGCCACGCCCCCCGGGGATGCTTTACCCAATACAGCAAATCTTCAGACGAGGTAAAACTGAATGCCGAACATTAACATAAACAAGCAGTACAAACCTAGCAGTCTATGCACAACTACATGACCTTGATGTCAACCACATTTGGAGGTGCTGTTCTTACCTGAGATAGCCAGCTGCTGAATCTTGAACTGTACATTGAGACTGGGGTTGTCTTCCGGCCTTGGCGCTCCGGACTGTAGGACGACTGTGCCCTTCAAGTTTGGCAGCTTTTGAGGAACTATTTTGCCAATATCCCAGGTCAATACCTAAAATTGCAAATATGGGTTTTCACAATATCAATGGCTCCAAAGACCATTACACCAATTTAAATATAGGCCAGTAGAGGACTGTTGCTGTGCCTAACCAAATATTTCCATGATGATGAATTCACTGGCATCATAATTAGTAGCTGTTCTGTCAAGACATTAAGCCTCCTTCTTGCACTGTATGAGACGCAGTAATGGCCATCATTTTTTATTACTGTATTTGAATTGTCTGTTCTTGAGAGAAGCTAGCAGGAACTCGTCAACTGCTAAATGATAGGCACAATTATTTGTAGGGTGTAGGCCAAATCAAAGCCTTTATGTTCTAAACAGGATATGTGACATAATGGAGCAAGATTTGACCCCCTAGAATTTAACTCAAAATGGGGTACACTAAACACATTAATATGCTTTGGAAACATACAGAAAGCATGATCTCTCAACATACACACAATTATGTTCCAGATAGGGAAACAGCATATATAAAGCGCATTTCTATTAAAAACATTGTGGTGGTTTGTTAAATCCGTGTGAAACTATTAAATACAAAAATGTTTACAAACAAAACAGGCCCACCTTTGGACGATCCCTCAAATGTTTTGAAAATTGGTTAGAGGTGCTACTAAGTTAGATGGTGGCTTCCAAGTGCCAATTTCACATAGAAAAGCGGGAGGTGAGCTAAAGAAAATGGTAAAAGGCTACACGCTGCCTGTTACCTACATTATTTTAAAAACCCATGGAAGGGATTTTATGGTTACCCAGTGGTGCATGAACTATTCTTAGAGTGGGGATGCTGCTCAATAAGTTCATCTCACTAAAGTCACAGAATATTCAACAGAGTTTCTTGTAAAAAAACAAAACATGCTGCCTAAAATGATCCTTTGAAGTGCTCCTTTGATGCTCATTCCCCATCTAAACTCTTTGACGTTTTATGGGGGTGCTGCAGCACATTGCACACACCTAGTTCAAGAGCCACTGATGGTTACAATCCATAACTTGACACGAAAAGGGAGAGGGCGAGAGGTACCCCCTACCCTTGTCCCTATGTATTACAACTAACCTCAGACTCTCAAAAAAGGGGGACGTTTTAGTGATAATTCCTACAAAATATCTCTTTGGAACCCTAGTTTTGGGGGGTGGGGAGGGAGTGCGTCCGAAGGGATCCAGTATTAAAACTGTCTAAGGGGGCATCCTCCTAAATTTTATTCTCGGTCTCCCCTAGGCAGGAATAAAAACAAAATTGAGGTGTGGGTGGATTCAGGGTGATTATCTCCCTCCCTGTGTAGTGAAGCTGAGCTTGTTAAAACCGCGGTGTGTCCTTACTGTTGGTGAGTCTGATAAGGCGTCCACTGACCTGTTGGAGAGGTGTTATTCTAAAATGATCCAAGAAAAGTTGTTGACATGCAAAGACCTGTCTCTAGATAAGGCTATCGACATAGCAAAGAGTAATGAATGTTTGCTGGAGGATGCAAAGCAATTGGAGTTGTCTCTGTCTAACATTTCTGTTTCAGGTGCGATGTTGGGTTCACAGAACAATGATAACAAGAAGTCAGCCCGTGCGGAAAGGAAACAAGAGGCCATCTCATTTTCCAGAAATACTTTGTTGCCAAGGTTCAACCACAAGACTATGGCCCTCATTCCAACCCTGGCGGTCTATGCCCGCCAGGGTCGATGTAGCCGGAAGCACCGGCAACAGGCTGGCGGTGCTTCATTTGGCATTCCGACCGCGGCTGTAGAGCCGTGGTCGCCCAGCCGGGTCAGGCGGTTTCCCGCCGGATTACCCCCGGCTGGGAGAATCCTCCATGGCGGCGCTGCAAGCAGCGCCGACATGGGGATTCCGACCCCCTTCCCGCCAGCCTGTTTCTGGCGGTTTTCACCAAAAGAAACAGGATGGCGGGAACGGTTGTCGTGGGGCCCCTGCGCTGCCCATGCCACTGGCATGGGCAGTTCAGGGGCCCCCTAACAGGGCCCCAGCATGATTTTCACTGTCTGCATAGCAGAAAGTGAAAATCGCGACGGGTGCAACTGCACCCATCGCACCCCTGCAACACCGCCGGCTCCATTCGGAGCCGGCTTCAATGTTGCAGGGCCTTTCCCGCTGGGCCGACGGGCGCTCCCTTGGCGGGCGCCCGCCGGCCCAGCGGGAAAGTCTGAATGGCCCCCGCGGTCGGAGCGGTCATTTGACGGAGTAAACTCGGAATGACCCCCTATGTGTTTTAGATGTGGTTCTGCGAATCATATTTCCTCATTTAAGAACTGTCATGCTGCTAATCAACAGTGTAGGAGTTGCAACAAACTTGGACATTTTTCACAAGTGTGTAGAAGCATTAATAAGAGTAGTGTTCGATGTGTATTAGAGGGAGACAAAGAGACAGTTCAACATGAAGACACTGAATTTGTATTAGTGGTCAGGGACACTCTCGCAACAAGTTAGTAGTAGATCCTGACATTGATGTGTTAATTGGAGGAATTGCAGTCAAATTATTGGTAGACACAGGAGCTTGCATTACAATTGTTTCACTAGAAAAATTCTATGAGTTCTGGGCGGAAAAAACCCTTTCTCCGCCTGATGTTGCAACACTAGCTTTTGAAGGCAGGAAGATTGACTTGATTGGGTACTTTTGGACTTCATTGTCTATTTTTAGTGAAACCATTCAAGGCAAAGTTTATGGAGCTAGAAAAGGAATCAATGCCTTGGGACTAATTCACCAGGCTGAGTTTAAATTGATCATCGAACCAGGTAGGGAAAAACCTGTGACTATTGAGAGAAGTGATGCTAATTGTGTTCAAACTATTTTAGACACTGCTAATGTCTGTCAACATAAGTTTAAGAAGTTATTTCAGGACAACTTAGGGAAAATAACAGATTTCGCACACACAATTAAGTTAAAACAAGGAGCGGTACCCGTTAAACATAAATTGACAAATGTTCCCTTTAGTGTGAGAACAGACTTATCCAAGTTGCTTAAAGACATGTGCGAACAGGGTATAATAAAGTGGAATCTACCCTGTGGTTGTCTCCCATAATTTTGGCAAAGAAGAGTTCTGGGGATTTGAGAATGTGTGTGGATTTGAGGAGTTTGAATAACGTGATTTGGGTTGACAGTTTCCAGTTACCAAGAATTGATGACCTCATTAAGAAGGTAGGTTCTGCCAGTTGGTTTACGAAATTAGACTTAAGATAGGCCTATCACCAAGTTGAATTAGATGTTAATTCAAGACACCTGACTGCCTTTGTGACTCCTGACGGGACATTCCAATTTTGCAGGTTGCCATTTGGTCTAGCGTCAGCTGGCGCTGTATTTCAAAGATTGATGACAGATATGTTTCTCAACAACCCCAATGTGGTGATATTCCAGGATGATATTTTGATTTTTGCTGACACAGATATTGCACATGACGAAATTTTGGAAGAAGTCCTGAAAACTTTGGAGGATAGAGGGGTTACACTAAGGAAGGACAAGTGTTTTTTTAAGACTAGGGAAATCGAGTATCTCGGTCATGTATTATCTGAAAAGGGGGTCAAACCTAAGCCAGGATTGGTAAAAAGTATTCTTGAGGCTCCTTCACCAGAGACCAAAGAGCAGTTGTTATCTTTTCTAGGATTGTGCGAATTTTATGCAAAATTTTGGAAGGATTTTTCCAAAAGTCTCAGATCAATACTTAAGAAAAAACAAGAATTTGTTTGGTCTGAGGAGTGCAATGAGGCATTTGAACAGATTAAGCAAAGCATTGTTAAATCCCCAGTATTACAAACCTTTTCAGAAAGTAGTAAGACCATAGTTATGGTAGATGCGTGTGAGTATGGTTTGAGTTTAGTCTTAACACAAGTTTCTAGTGAAGGCAAGGAAAGTACCATCGGTTTTGCATCAAGAACGTTACGAGTAGTGGAACGGAAATATTTCGTAATTGAGAAGGAACTTTTAGCCTGTGTATGGAGTGTAGAAAAATGTAAGCAATATCTTTGGGGTAGACATTTTATTCTAAAAAACTGATCATCGTCCTCTGGTAGAAATTTTATCAGGAAAAAATATTTAACGCTCCACTGCTCGCATAGCCAGACTAACAATTTCTCGGTTGAGTATATTCCTGGCAGGAAAAACAGTAGAGCAGACTGTTTATCTCATTGCCTATCAGAGAGGATGACGAACTAGAGTGGGAGGCTGAAATTGAGGAATGTTTTGTAGCATGCATTACTGAATTTGATAAAATGTTGGAGGAAGGGTCTTGGGTTGAGTCATTAAAGAAGGATGATTTACTCTGCAAAGTAAATCATTTGGTTGAGGTTGGTTGGCCAAAGGAGAAGAGTTTGCCATCTGAGTTACAACCTTTCTGGAAGGTCAGACGAATTGTCCATTGAAAGTGATAAACTTATTAGGGGTGATAAACTCATTCCTCCTGAGTGCTTTAGAAGAGATTTGATCATTAAAGCACATTCTGGCCACTTAGGCTCCACCATAACCAAAAGAAAATTGAGATCAGACTTTTGGTGGGCTAGGATGGACAAAGAAATTGAGGAATTTGTGAGAAACTGCGCTAGATGCTGCTTAAGTGACAAAGTACTTATTACACAAGAAGTGGGGGATTCTTTTGTTCCGTCACCAGGTAGAGCTTGGCAGAAAATTGGTTTGGATTTTTTAGGTCCCTATCATGTGTTACCACCTGACATGAGATATTTTGTTGTGTTGGTGGATCATCTTTCAAGATGAGTGGAAGTTTTACCTGTAAGATTTCCAACTACACAAAGTGTCATTAGATGTTTGAGAGATGTTTTCAGTCGTGAGGGGTTCCCCGAACAGATCTTGACAGACAATGGGGTTGAATTTGTATCTGCCGAGATGCGTCCGTTCTTAAGCAAATGTGTAATTAAACACATAAGAACCCCATTATATCATCCCCAAAGCAACAGCATTGTAGAACGTTTTAATCGTGTGCTTGTAGAGTGTATACAAGCTGCTCTCAGGAGCAACATGTTGGTAAGTCAGGCCATTTAGGAATTAGTCTGGTCTCATCGTACTACACCTCATATCGCCACTGGTAAAAGCCCTTTTGAACTAATGAGGGGCAGAGTAGCGACGACTGAATTATGTCCTTTTTGGATGATTGAGTTGTTTCATGAAGGTAGTAACTTGAAGGAGGCTTGGAGTGTGCCAAGAAACAATTTGGACGTAGTGGGGAGGAAAAGAATGAGTGGGGTTCAAGGTAATAATAATCTGCAGGTTGGTGATTGGGTGAGAGTAAAAGATCCCTTAGCAGTCAAGAAAGGCATGTCGAAGTTCAAAGAACCTCAACAGATTCGAGAGGTACGCAGAAATGCTGCAAAACTAACATATGGCAGTTGGTGGTGTATCACAAGGTTAGCTTTAGATCCTAGTGTTCGGAGTAGAATTGCGGGGAGTGAGGAGCATTGTCACAAATCTTCGGATCAAAATAAACGAATGGGGGATAGCGTTCATGCCGAACAATTAATTATTGGAAGAAGAAAGAGTATGAGAAAAGGGTACAGGCCCACAAAATTTCAGGACTTTGTTTTGCCTTAAAAAAAAATAATAATAATAGTAATAATAACACAATAATTTTTGTGATTGGTTCAGCTAGTTATTAGGCTAAACTCAGTTTTCTTTTTCTTTGTTCATTCCAGTGATTTCTTGTCACATAAGCTTGTTTTTAAATATTCAGATTGTTATATTCCTATTGTATTTTTGTATAAGGGGGGGAGAAGTGTGGTGATGTGGGCAAGAATGCCGTTGCGTGGTATGGAATCCTTTGACGTAGCTAGTAATGCCTGAGGATTCCATGCAACGCTAACGGATGGCTGATCTCGTCGAGGCTCTGTGCCCCGTTTTGGATATTACTTCGTCTTGAGGTTGTTCAACTAATAAATTCCTACCGGCAAGTAAAGAACAGTCTTGGCCGCTCGTCCTTACACTTTCCTCTTGAAGTCAGTCGAATATTCTGTATAGTTTAGTTATCTTGAGTGCGAACTATTGTTAAACACAAAACAAAAACCTCATGAAGGTCTTTCCAAGGGTAGCAGATGTTACAGGATGGGCAAATTTGATAGGACCTGGCTCAAGCGCTGTAACGTTTGAGGCATTGAACAAAAAAATGCCTCTTTTCTATGTCCGATCTTCACCAGTTCTGCTCTGCAACTATTTGTTTTCCAATCCTTGGTTATGGATCCTTGCTTCTGCTGCAGATTAACAACGTCAGCCTCAATGATGGAAAAATAAAAACAGAAGTGTAGTGTGTCTCCCTGGGCATTGTGGGATTCAGCAAACACGATGACAAGTCATTTGCAGCATGCCCGAAACAGACACACAGACTATGAAGAAAAACAAGTTGTAATAGTCTGATCCCAACACTGGACATCAGAAGAGTGCATGTGTTAATCTACACTATACCTGTTGAAAATTCCCAATCTGAAAAATATAAATACGGAAAACAGGGAAAAATGTGCTAAATTTCAAGTGCCATATTAGAGACAAGCATTTTGCAAAATGCAAACATTCTGAATTACACTGAAAATGATTAGGATACGCAGCATAATTAAGGTGAAGCTCTGGGTCTCAAATGTATGGGACAGTAAAACCAAACGGCTATATTGATGCCACGTATACAAAGGAAAAGACAACATAGAGAACAGACTCAACAATATAGGGATTTTATTTTTGTTACTGAAAAAGAACAAATGCATCATAAAGCTCAAGTCAATTTAGATGAAAGAGAGGAGTGGGAACCATCTCCTTTCATTGATTCCCTACAGTCATCACATTCTGGTTGACAAATATGCTGTTCTTAACTGTATTGGGCAACTAAACTCAAAAGGGTGACAGCAGTAACTTGGAAGGTAAATGTCAGCCCCTTATTAGCAGGACCATGACACTGATCAGACATGATATGGTGGGTGCAAAAATACCAGTCAGCAGAAATCGCAGCCATAATTGGGGCAGTCAATGAAAATGACAAGCACCAGCGGTTCCACTCAACTATGATCGGTACATCCCATCAAATGTTCACACCGACATCCATCATATCATCATATTAACCCATAACAAAACAAAAGGAACTTTTGAGCTACTTTACGAGCTATTATAGGAGTTATACAATGAAAACCAGAATCGTAAAGGGAACCTCAAGGGGAAGAAGCTAGAAAAGGCCTAAAATAAAAACAGAGAAGGGTGAACTGAAAATAAGTTAGTTCAACCATAGTCCAGATGCATACAAAGAAATCACTGCTAATGAAAAACATGAAGTTCAAAGATGCAGTTGAGAACAACTAGATAAACGCTAAGATCTGGAGAAGGTGCACAATGGCAAGACTCAAAACCAATATCCTCCTGGTAAGTAAAAATACTCAAGAGTGCAGAAAATAACTCAATTAAACAGCAAGAGATAACTTGGGGGGAGGGGAGAATGATATAGGAAAATCAAAGAACAAGTTCTATAACGAAAATCAAAACACTGAAAACAACTAAAGTAAACAGATTAGAGGGGAAACGTGTGGAGTGGAAACGAAGAGATGCAAGAATAGGTGCCACAAAGAAAACTGATACAGGTGTCCTAACGTGGAGACAGGGAGCAGCACAGGATAAGGATGAGGTACACAGTAAATAGAAGAATGGCTATCGAAGGAAACGAGTTCAGCAAAATTAAAGACTCCTACTATCTACAAATAGAACGTGTATAATCTTTAATAACATGTGAGCAAATTAGACAGATGGTATAAAGAGAAATTTTAATATTACTGGTGCTGCCAGCAAAAAAACGGAATTGACATTCCTCCAGCGCTGGAATCTTTCTTAACTTCATATGCCTGAAGACTCCTTCATCAGGCTGGGGAGCCTCCCCTCCCACAAATACAAACATGAGAGGTGAATGTGTTACTGCTCTGCCATTAAAAAGGCGCATTAACATTTTGCTGCCATTTATTATGTTAGGAACAAGTCCCAGGAAGACAAAAGAATGAAACAAGCAATGAAAAAAGCAACTCCTCTGCACGACAGACTGTTGCTTGGAAACCCATTTTTCACCACCACCAAACAGGGTCTGAGATATGAGCATTATACTTTCTTTTCTGGTGCATAGTGACAGGTTTTAAAAGAGCTGTGGTCAATACCAAATATACCATGGGTTCCACAATTCCACGAAAATAGTAGAAGGAGTCTAATGAAAATGGCTGTGTCAGCAGTAGAACACTTGGTACGCAAATCTTCCAAGCTAAAGTCTCCACCAGACTACACTGCTCAGGAATATTACTACCTCAAAGAGGAGTAGGATGTTGTGAAATAGGTGTTATGCATGGCTTTGAAAACATGAGCTATCCTCACTAATGCACATTTTAGACTTGTTTTTACGTTTTCCTCAAATTGCCTTTGATAAGCTTTAAAACTACTGGAGCTTCTGCCCCTTTTAAAAATCCATGTACAACCACAGAAATGAAGTACAGCCAAGTGTACTGCTGACAAATATTAGGGTGGCTAGTGTTCCCCTCTTGTCACCCCTCTCAGGCTCTGCAAGTTAACTGTCAGTGGATTATAGCTCAAATATGGAAGCCTTTTTCCAAAGCACCCTTAGTGTGGAGGCTGCCTGCTTTGCCTCCCCTGTTATTAAACCAGTTTCTCAGAACTAGGGTCCTTAGCTTCCTTATGTGGGAGCTCTCCCCATCAGGTCTCATTCAATTCCTTTAATTTGCACAGAATGCTGTGTACACAAAAAACAATGCCGTTTATGTACCATTGGGAAAATACCCCTGTTGGTTACAAGTGAAAGATAAAATACTGTTTATAGTTAACAGCTTTGTACTTAAAAAGCATCATCATGTCCATTAATATATACCCAACTCTCTTTTGTCTGTACCTCTAGGAGCACTACCCAGAATCGTTTGAAGATCCTCACCCCCTTTGGAATAGATTCCAGAGAAAGGAGAAACTTGTGTTAAAGCATTTAAGCCTGGAACTCTTTTTCCCTAGGGCTATTCGACAACTCTTTGATGGCCTTTAACTGTAATCTTACAACTCTGTTCTTTTATTTAATATATACCAATATTACTAGGAATAGTAGAATAGAAAGAAAACGGATACAATGCAAAGAAAATCTGGGAACCCAGCCCTGGTGGAGAACTAAACACTACAGTAAGGCTTGAGTTGGACAGAGCTTTCTGGGAGTCAAGGGCGAATGTTGCTTTGCTGCACAGCGTACTGGGATTCAAGTACCAAATGCTTCTGAAACTAAGAAGATAATTCCTCTTAAGGCGTTGTTTTACCATCTGTCTATTTTGGATTGAAAATACAGAAAAATGATTAATTATAATCAAAAAAATAATACCACTGCCTCTGTCGGAAGAGACCCTAACCTGCAAGAAGACCAACAATGCAGAAGAGAAATATTTAGAACCATGTGCGAACATAAAGACTCTTAGGTCTAATACTGCTAATTATTGTAATTTGATGTTCTCTATTACTGCAGCTTAATGGTGGTCAACAAGACGCTAAGACATACGGTATAATATAGGATGATGTATACTGTTCTTCAGCTGCCCTCTTCTTGGTTTGTTTGATGGAAACAGTATCGATTTATTAAAGAAAGTTATAGCAATATTAACAGCTTTAACACAAAGTGTTACTAATCTTACCTGGTGAGAAGGAATTATGCCAACAAAAGACAGGGATGGATAATTTGTTGGGGAACCCTGCTGCCCTGTCACATCTAGATACACAGTGATCAATAATGTCTCTACACATAAAAGATTGTAGTATGAAACCAAAAATGTACATAGTGCCATTTCAGATGGCAATCACCTCCCAGGATGTACAATGTTCGTAGCTCCAAGCTGCACTTACCTTAGACACAGGATCGAAGGTATAGGAGCCCTGTGCGGGTGTCAGGTTCATGTTTAGCACCACTTTGGGCAAGTGCGCCGTAAGAATAAGTGCTTCAACGGTCTTTCCCATGTTCTGCTTTAGTCCAAGAGAGATATCAAACCGACCGAGCGAGCCATTTTCATGGAAGCTGATGTTGTGCTTGACAAAGACTGGAATGGCCACTAGGCTGTAGGAGAAAAACACTCACTGTTACAGGGGTGGTGACTACAGAAACAACATGTGTGAGATTCTTTTCACCTACCTGAATATTAGAGAGATAATTTAGATTGCAGTGAAGTAAATCGTAAAAAGTGGCAGCTGCCACCACCACCCAAATGCAAGCCTTCTCTTTACTTTACAAGTGCCTAAGATTTTGGAAACATACTTACCCTAGGTTCATTAGAAGCCCGTTTGGATTCTGACCATATTCCCTGGATCGCTGTTTTGGAATGTACAATAAATCCACTACATCTACTAAACTCATGGCCTTTCTTTTGTGTGAGCACAACACTAAAGCCATCACTGAAAAGTGGTTCTGTGGTTTTACCTGAGCTATGGGGCTCTACCTATGGGCTAAAAGACTCCTTGGAAATCTTTCTTAAGCCCTTTTTAGAATATGCATTAGAAGATTGTTAGACATTGCTTTCACTACGAATGTATGCTACAGCAAAAGCAATAGAAAAAAAGAATGTGTCTCTTTATATTTATTTGTTATTTGGTGTCGCCTAGTACTTTCCCCCTCAAACTCAATTTCTTTATTCTAGGAGTGAAGGCACAGGAGCAAAGACAAAGAGATATTTGATCAATAACCATCACTCTCTTAAGTGGTGAATATAACATTGAAGTAACTAAGTCTATGTTCTCCCTAACTAAAACAAACGACAGCAGAGAGTGAGGCCGAATAACAAGACCTTATTCCACTACTGTAAGCAAAACATTGGGGGGAAAGAATCAATTAGTCCAAGATTAACAAACTAACAAATCAGGAGCTACAAGTTAAACTTTTCACTCCCGAGCAGTGGCTGTGAAGTGCAGATGGCAAACAGGCTGCTATCTAAGAAGAAAGCACAGGCTGAAAAATTGACTTGTCAATAATATCTATCATGGATATCTTTTTAAAAAAAATATTTTGTAATTTATTATACAAGGATTAACAAGAAAACATCACATTTCAAGTACTGTGTCACGCTGAGATGTCCCAGCAAGCGATTTCACATAATGAACGCAATGTCCAAAGTCTCTTAAGGAACGTATCAAAATCATCCTACATCTGTAGCGGCATCCTGTTTTCAACATGCTTGTACCGTTTGTGGAGTATCTGCTAAGGGTAAGCTGAATGTCTCTTTCGGTGGCTACAAGATATTATGAGGAAAACAGAAGACAACAGAAGAAAGTATGCAAGAAAGTAAAAGGGTCCTTTAGGATAGTGAAACATTAAAGGAAGTAAGGGGCTTGTGAGGATTTGCCAAATGGGATATGCTAGGGATCTCGAAGTTTTGGGATGTATGGGACTACAGCCGTTTCCTCTGAAACAATCAAAGATGATTTTGAGATTCCAGTATCCACGATACGAGTCTACCAAAGACTCGATTGAAATCGAAGATACCTCAACCTTGGGAGAGAGATTGTTGTCCACTAGACTTGAGAAAAAAATGATGCCCCCGATGTACAGAACACTGACAAATAACAGATGTGATTTCCTGGGGGGATTAAAAGAAAAACGGGAGAGTCAGACATAGGAGTCATTCAGGAATTGGTTAGGGGAAGGCCTGTGGAATTCCTCAAACTGTTGCAATAAAGTCTGCCTTTTGGCTGGCCCAGGATGATAATAGTCCACTGAGTCCAATAAACTATAGACCAGATGTACGACCCAGAATTTTGCAACTCGCAATTTGCAACTCAATTGCGAGTCGCAAAACCACTTGTACAACAGTGTACCTCACACTGTTTGCCATTCCCAATGGGGTCGCAAATGACCTAGCTCATTAATATTCATGAGGTAGGTCGCAATTTGCGACCTCATTGGGAATGGCTACACTCACAGGGATGATGGCCTGCTGGGGACACCAGACCACCATGTCTGTGACTGTTTTTAAATAAAGCATTTTTTTTTAAATGCAGCCCTTTTCCTTAAGGAAAAACTGGATGCCTTTTAAAAACAAAAATGAAAAGTGTTCTTTCTATTTTTTCCAGAGCAGGCAGTGATCCCTGGGAACACTGCCTGCTCTGAAAAAAGTTTTTTGCATCCATTCACCAAGGAAAAGGGTTAAAATGGGTGCTAACTGTGAATGTTTTGTGACCACATTCACGCTCACAAAACAATCATACATCGCAATTAGGAAGGGAAAGCCGCTTCCTAATTATGACTCGCAAACCTATTCTGCGATTCAGTAAATATATTACTGAATCGCAAAATAGGGTTTGTACATACTAAAATGCTTTTTTCTTGTTGCAATGTACATCTGGCCCTTGTTCACAGAAGATACTGTCAGGCAGGGCAGACGATTATTATTTTTGTCAGGCTGCTGACAGGGGGACACGTTCACTTATATACTTTGGTAATGTCCTTGACTGAAGGACTTCTGAGAGGGGGAGATAATTTGTGAGTAGATAGGGTAAGCTGTAGTTGGACCCAATGGTGGTCGGGAATATGGGGAGATAACATATGTTTGAAGTATGATATTATAGAATACTGGGTTGATGGTGACCAACAGGAATTTTAAACAGCTATGGGGAAGTTGAGGTCTTCTGCAACCTAAAGCCTGGCAAAAAAAAACTGGTGCATAATGGCAGAAAAGATTATAGATGAAGGGTGGCTACCCCAGGAATTTGTCAAAATCTGCAGGACATGGAGGGAATCCAGGACGGGGTTTGAAAAAATATGTGGGGGCAATGAACTGTCCTCAAGAGCTGTGGGACCAAGATGTACATCAATTGACTGTCTCTGCAGTAGAAACTGGTATGATTCCAATACCCCGTTATTACATGTGTGAGGACTCACCTAGCACTACATGGTAAATGATGCTGTTATGATATGGTATTCTCTTGAAAATCTGGTACAAAGTGTTGGCATGAGTTCACAGAAAAGGTCTGGAAACAGTGAATAATGCCTATAGCAAATCTTTTAACATTGGTGCCCCTTATGATTCATAGGAAATCTAAAACAAGCGTTGGCAAAGCCTCTAGGTCTCGGCTATCTGACAGCTATACAGTTGGAAATGTTAAAGCTTATGTGTATATATCAAATAAAAAGGGCCCCAGAGCCGTACAGAAGTGCATTTACATTGTCAACGCCCATAACTCTCGGATTGCCGAGACCTACCGGCTTTGTCAATGCTTGCTTTATCTTTCACCTCCCATGGCATTCCCTTTCACCTTGATCGTATGGTTTTATTTGGATGGCCATAAAATCACTAGGGAAATTATGAGGTTGGAAGAGGTTTCGGGCAGTTATATAATTGCGGATAACGAGGAAACGAGGCTAGGACAAGATGGCTGGGGGAGACACAGCCTGCTTTCGGACTAGGTGGAGGTCATTGCTGGATACAGCACTCTAATTATAGCAGGGAGGGTTTTTCTTGGGGACGATGCATATGATTCATAATGGTGGCAGTAGTGAAATGTAGAAACAACGAGGGTAAGGGTCACGGCATTTCAGTTCTGCATAAAGAGAAATGCAAAACTATGATGGGAGGACTTACGTGCATTTATCAGTCAACTGTTCTGATGAAATATTCCCACGTCCAACAGTGCTTTGAGTACATGATGGGGGGTTCAGGGGCAGCTTGTTGGAAAGAGGAGGGGTGCTTATCTGTTCCGTGGTTTCGGAGGGCCAGTAATACCACCACCTGAATGGTGGAGCAGCCTTTGAACAGTCTCCCGCATGCCCTTGAAAGCTGAAATCCTCTTTGCATGGTAGCTTCTGTCACATCAAAGCCGCAGCTGTGAACTACAGACTTCACCAGTGGCAGCACGGACTGAATGAAACACCCGGGCTCCTACAAGTAAAAGCGTGTTCCCAGACAGATGTTATTACAAGCCCTCTTTGTGCCTGTGCATGCGCGTGGAACGTGTACACCTTGTCGCCAATCCGAGTGGCAAGCACAGCGGAGCAGGGCGGCTTGGTTTCCATTTGCTAACTTCAATTGTGCTAGTAAATCATAATGCCGCGTCCCCTCTTGGAGCTGTGAAAGGTTATGCCTTCTGACATATTCAAGTATTAAGTTTATAATACGGGTTATCAGCTTCCATAAATCTGCCGAGGCGACAGGGAGCCGGAAAAGCTCCTTCCAGTCACTTGTGCTCACCCTGAAAATTCGCTTCAGAGCAGTGCTCTCGTGGAGGGATAAACACCGGAAAAGGAATAAGCTATGCATGCCATTGACCAATGACGAGAGCGCAAAATGGGGCAACGATATTGCCAGGAAATGGCAAGAGTAAGCCCACGAAGTAGATGCACCAAACATAGGTTGTTGATACGACGGTAGTGAGGTAGGTTGTGCAGGTTCATAGTTCTGGATAGTGCTATGTATAAAATGAATGAATGGATAATGGGGAGAGACAGCAAGCTGATACGAGGATGGAAGAGGTGAGCCACAAAACAGAAGTCGGGTTAAATGATTGTTCCAGTGAGGCTCAATGGGGTATAGAAGAGTAAAAAGCCCCAAACCGTTTTAGCTATGATAAACAATCAACACTTGCATTCAAAAAGTTAGGCAACAAAACAATGCAAGGTTGGGATGTTATCCAGAAAAATAACCTTTCAGTCTAATATAATAATCCCTGCTCCCAATCCACAGAAACAGGTCAAAAAGAATTGACAGACCACTCAATCATCTTTACCTTTACTGTTCTCTCTCAAGAGGTTTGTATTTGACTCAACAACTATTTTCTGGAGAACATTTCCAACATAAAGGCAGGAACGATATCCATGGGGGGAAAACTGCAATTATGTGGGAGATAGCCCGGTGGGCACTATCACTAGTAATGCGATACACAATCTTCCATTGTCAACAACTTTCAGTGTGCTCTTAAGCAGCTCAATTCGGAAGCTCCCTCTGAGCCCGTGCTCGCAGCATTCCTTAAAAAACACAAAGGCCTACATTTTAAATTTGCTGAGAACAACTGTAAATCTGTCTGTGGAGACTGGTAGGATTCCATATCAGTTTAAATCAGCAGTAGACTCCCCAATCCTGACAAAACACAATGCAAATCCAGCTATTATATTTCTACCAGCCCTGCCAGGACTTTAGAAGGTCCTGTGGTGAAACAGCTATGTAGCCATATGCAATCTGCGAGATCCTCTATCTCACCAAGGGCCAGATGTAGGTAGCGTTTTGCATGGCGCAAACTGCGAAAATCGCAGTTTGCGCCATGCAAAACACGCATCGCGATGCACGTTCCCATTTTGCGAGTCAGTACGGACTCGCAAAATGCGAATGTGACTCGCAAATAGGAAGGGGTGTTCCCTTCCTATTTGCGACTCGCACCGCAATGCAGATTGCTTTGTGACCGCGAAAGCGGTCGCAAAGCAATTCGCAGTTACCACCAGTGTCACACTGGTGGTAACCCATTCGCAAAAGGGCGGGGGTCCCCATGGGACCCCTTCCCCTTTGTGAATGTCGCCATTAATGTTTTTTCAGAGCAATGGACCACTGCCTACTCTGAAAAACCAGAACCAAATGGTTTTGTTATTTTTTTTGTATTGCAACTCGTTTTCCTGTAAGGAAAACGGGCTGCAGTACAAAAAAAAAAAAAAAAAAAACTGTTTTATTTAAAAAGCAGTCACAGACATGGAGGTCTGCTGTCTCTAGCAGGCCACCATCCCTGTGAGTGCAGGGAATCTCAATGGGGTCGCAAAATGCGACCCACCTCATTAATATTAATGAGGTGGGTCTTTGCGACCCCATTGAGATACGCAGACGGTGTCTGAGACACCGTTCTGCATCCGATTTTGCGATTCGGAAATTGCGAGTCGCACCGACTCGCAATTTCCGATTCGCAAAATCTGATTTTTCTACATCTGGCCCCAAGAGTTTTGGAAGCTGGTGCATTACAATCAGTTTTTTTGGCTTGTTGCCACTCATATTAATGTGCCTGCAGACTGCTATTGTGTCAGCAAATTGATTCTTTACTCAATCCATTTCACATTTGACCATTACGTCATAGGGAAAAGACTTCTGTAAGCTGGAGTCACTGGCTCTGCAGTGCCACAGTTCAGCTCCTTTTTAACTGGTCAAACGCAATCAGTTTGGTTCCTTCTCTTTACCTCAACGTATTTTCACTGACTTGTAGTACTCTGGAAAACTCAGCGCTCTCCTTAAATTTATTCAACCTATAAGTAGCACAGCTCGCCAAGATCATTCACTCAGTGGGCCTAAACCCCAAAAGATTTTTAGATTTTGAGAGGCTGATGATCTTTTCCCAGGAATACATCTGCAGCAATGTATCAGCTGGAGTGATATGGCAGCATCAGTTAATCCAATGATTAACCTCAATAGTGATAAAATTGATGTATGTATTGGTGTTGAATGCCAAAGCAGACTTGTGGTTAGACAAAGGCCTAGTGAAATTGATGCCCCAACTGTGCCACTGGATACAGACAAAGATAGAGTCCGGACGGTCTTTCTTTGCCCTTGCATCAACACTAGTGTATTCCTGAACTCTCTTCAAAAGAGGGTCCTGTGGAAATTTTGGCCGTACCTCATGAAGATGAAACAAGGTGGGTGGTATTAGTTATTATAGGTACGGGGCTAGATTATGTAAACCCCTGCCTAGACTTCCTAATTATTTGTTGAGTGACAATGAGTTAAAAATACTGTCATTCTCACCTTCTTCTTTAGTCCCATCACCAACTTTTGTCAGTAATGATATTCTGTTTAAAATGCTGTGTACAGTGTATTGCACCATTTTTGGTTATGCCAATGGTTTCTTCTGAAAAGTATTTCTTTTTGTAAGCCTTGACGCGCGTTGCTCTCTTTCTCTACCAATCTACCGGCAATCCACAGATTTGGCAAATCCAGGAAAGGTGGACGCACGTTTTGTGTCTTTGCTACCAAGGTATGGAAATAATGACCGAGTAGCTAGAATCTATTGTGTGTATGAGTCCATTGAGGAAAGCTTAAAACTGTTTAAAAAAAATAATAAAAATAAGGATTATCGGTAGCTGGCTTATAGCTATAGATGAATACTAAAACAGTTCTGTTTCCCACCAGCCATCAAGAAACCTCTTGTGTACGAGAACTCTCAAAGTTATTATAACATAACATTTCTAACAGAGAGACCTTCTTTGCCTAAAAAGACAAGGAGCAGGGGAATGTTAGTTTGATAGCTGGGTGTGATAGAATTCAGATGTTGTATTGTAATACTGATTAGAATAAAGTTACAGTTTTTAAGTCATTGTTATACAGAAATAAATTTTTTTTTTTGGTTACCTTCTCAGTTCTTAGTCTAGTTCCACAGTTAATGAAAGCTGGATTTCTAGTGGGAACTGTGGCCTGAAGCCTTAACAGGTAGCTCTATTGCTGGGGCCAACATTCATTGCAATACTTTTGGAGTGAGTCTTATATTGGAGGAGGGAGGGCCAGAGTAGCAGCAAAGAGGTCTGGTCCTATGATAACAGATCATCTTCACACATGGGTAGCATGGTGTCAGGTGGAGGTTAAAGGGTTTGACGACAGAGAGGAAGCCTCATGCTCTAGCCCAAGGCAGAGGGAAAAGGATTATTTGACACATTGTGGCTTCTTTAGTCCTATGCAACAGAGGTGGGCAATCAGGAATTCCCCGCCTCTCAGTCAAAGCAGGCAAAGGACATGCAACAGAGACAAGTATGCTCACATGGAACACTCACAATGCTGTTCCAATACAAGATTTTCCTTTATCCCCGCTGGCATGTAACCTGAGCTCGAGCTCTCTCACTCTGTGAGGGGATGATTCATTGTCTACTAACAAGGTCAACTACCTCATTGACCCACCCCCTGCCTTTTATGACCGTATATTCATCCCAAGTGAATAATCAAACACCTGTTGACCGCTAGTGCATGTGTTGTAATTAATAAACATTACTATAGCTTTGCCGTACCCTGGAATGTCGGGGTCTCACACCAGGGCTTAAATGTTAATGGTACAAGTATGCTACTTATCTGTAATATTTGTTCTCCGACGAGTATATTTGAATAAATAAATGAATTTATATTTGCCACATACATACACATCAAGATACACTGCAATGATCATGAATATCAATGATGATCACATGATGAAGACGCATGAGTAGGCTGCCGAAAGAGCAGGCCACCTCTGCTTAAATCTCTGCAGCTTCTGCCAGGGGAAGGCTCAATACCATAGACAATTTTCACCCTGAAGAGCAAAACTGAGATGGCGTTTGGTGGATTAGGTGCCCTCTGCTCCTACAGAGATTCCATGGCTGACAATACGTATTGGAAGAGCAAACGTACATCAAGGGAAAAGGACGTCCTCCCCCTCCACTTCCCTAAGCCTCACAGACCTGATTGAAATGAACTGCATGGAGGGCACAGGTTCCTGAGAAAGACCTCTGGGAAGTGCTGGAGACATTGGAGGGAAGATGACCGCAGGACACGATGGAGAAACTGTGAGACTCCCCATGAAAGAGACAGTGCCCCTACACCTGGCCCCATTCACAATAGAGCACGTTGCACAGATCGGGCCAGTGACACACGCCACACATTCAAAATTACAATGAGCCCTTCACCAGAGGTAAGTGAAGGAAAGAACCCCCAGGTCAGTGGCCAGACTGATGCCTTCCCCCACAAGGTAGAGAAAGAGATGAAGAAGCAGGGCTGTGGAATTACCATCACTAAACACCACTGACATATTGTTTTGGGTCAAGGACAACAAGTTTCAAGTTTATTTTGCTCACTGGACAAGTAAGCCCAACCCCCTGCAGCACAAAAATGTTAGCTGGCTTGTTTACAGTAACACATTATTGAGCTGTGAAAGAAGAGACCCGTGTGCCACTAAAGGCAAGAATTTAATCCATATGTATCTGTTGTTCCAACATATATGTTTCATTAATTCTTAAGCCTTTACTATTAGGAAATTCGTTGAGCTGTGAGCTCAGTTTGCATTACTGACGGTGGTTCCAGGATAGTAACGGGCCTCATATTTGTAAAAGGAAACAACTGAGGCAATTTATAATACTGCCTAATTATATGCATAATACATGGTTAAGCATCAAAGGAAAACAGGTGACTTTTTGCTTAAAAAGAAAAAAAGCACAACATTAAATACAATTTCTCAGACGCATCATTTAGTAAAATATTTTATACTTGCCAGTACATAGAAACAAAGATGAACAGAGATTCTGCATAAAACCAGTATAAGCAACATGAAAATAAACAAGGGCCACATTTAAACAAAAAAAGGCATTCAAACCCTGGAAATACCACTTTCTGCCTTCTTCCAAACCCTGTATGTAAATTTGCAAAAGGTGGCAAAGTCGCAGCCTAGCTTCAATCCAAACACTGGTAAGAATCCTAACATACCAAGAGAGATTATTATCAGAGTTCTGTCATATTCGGAATGTAGTCACAAATTGTTACTTTACTGCATGGCATCAAAAGAGACAACTGAATTTTTCATATTACACAACCAGTAGTTTTCAGAGTTATCATGCGACAGAGACAGATATTTAAACAAAAATGTACTACCTTGACCCGATATGAAGACTGTGTAAAGGGGATGTGAAACAAAAAGAGAATCAAGTAAAATCAGCCTACAAACACAGAGGAAACAGAACAAATACAGGGCTAAAAGCAATCTGGGGTATTTAATACAAAGCCCTACAACTTAATCCTATTCCCAATTAACAGTGTATCTGTGCAAACTGGTATAAAATTGAATAGACATCTTCCCACCCCTCCTCCTCTTTTTCCTAACAGAGGGAGATGTCCAACGAAATATAAAATCTTCCGATAAAGAGCAGGTGCCCAAGTTTATAGCATCTCAAAAGGAGCTAAGGACAGTAGTAGGTGTTTACACTGACAGGACCCTATTTCTCAATGGTTGCATGACTGTGATTAACTCTGTGCAAATGTAACGACCACACAGAGCAGGAGAACAAAAAAAGAACATGAATGCTCCTACATTTTGAGATGGCTCCTCTTCAAAGGGGTAGTGGGAGGCGCTAAAACAACCTTGTTGACAGCGGCTAGTGCAAAGACATTCATTATTTTTTTACTTAATAAGGAGATATATGTGGTGGAAGACAAAGAGGGCTCAGTGAATTCTAAAATTGCAGAACTTACAACAGATGATAAATCTTTAAAGTTGACGTTTACTGCCTTTCACAGAAGATCAGAGGAGTAGAAAAGAGAGTAGACTACATGAAGTAAAGTCTGGCTAATATCCTAGAGTGGGGTGAGGGGGGGGCAGGGGTGGTGGCTAGTCGCACCCCTGTGAGCTCCCGTCTTCGTTCGGGATCATCCTGCGTTATCCTGGTGCCTGCATGGCACATTGCATCTCCAGATGACCCCACCTCCCCCCACGGCCTGCGAGATAGGAAGTGTGAATGCCCCCGTCCCTGCATGACGGTCGAGGAACTGCAGAGACGTCACTCTGCCATCTGTCAAACTTTGGTGGAGGTAAGCCCTTGCCTTCCCACGCAGGACAGCACCCGTGTGCGCCCCATCTCTTGCAGCTGCCAAGGCTTGTTTGCATCGCCTCCACCGGAACTTCAGGCTTCATGCAGCTCCAGCCCACAGCACTCCATCCTGAGACGCACAACCCTCTGCGTGGTTATCCAGCGGCATGGGATCCCTTTCTGCTGCGCTGCGTGGGCTTCTTCTGCAACTTCTGTGTCCTTGTTCTACTGGACTCCTGTGGGTGCTGCCTGCGCTCATGTGGGCCCTCTGTCGCTGAGGGTCTTCTGTTACTCCCACTCCTGGGTTGAGTCCTCCTAGGCCTTGCTGGTACCCGTCAGCACCACTTTTCCACTAACTGCGAATTTGTCAAGGCTTGTTGGTGGAATTCCTGCACAGAGTCTACTCTGCAATCTTCCTTCCAACGTGGGACATCATCTGCATTCCTCAGGAACTCTTCTGCAGCTCCAGTGCTGACCTGTTCTTCCTCCCCATCAACCAACTCCTGCAAGTATAGGTGAGTGAGTAGTAGCGCCTACTCCTCCTGGACTCCATTCACACTTTTGGACTTGGTCCCCTCTCTCCACAGGACTTCCTCTATAGGAATCCACCGCTGGTTTCTTGCAGTCTTGTCTGGGTGTCTTCATTTCCTTCCTTTTGGGTGGTATGGGGAAATTCCAGTGATTTACTCCTGCTTTCCTGGTCGCTTGGGGGTTACTGTGTTACTTAACCTCTGTGGTCTTCTAGTACTCTCAGTTCCCCTCTACACATTCCACTTACCTAGGTGGGGGTCTTGTGTTTGCATTCCATTTTTTTAGAATATGGTTTTGGCACCCCCTAGGGTCAACTATTGGTTATTTACATTTGCACTGTTTTCTAACATTTTCTATGCCTAATACTGTTTACAAGTGTATATAATTAGTGTTTTACCACTTTCATATTGGATGGTTGCCCATCTAGTATTTTGTGGTATTCTGTGACCAAAAGTACCTTTTGTTTTTGTACAACTGAGTGTTTTCTTTTATGTGTGTAAGTACTGTGTGACTACAGTGGTTTTTGCATGAGCTTTGCATGTCTCCTAGATGAGCTTTGGTTGCCCATCCACAACTACCACTAGAGAGCCTGGCTTCTAGACACTGCCTACACTTCACTAGGAGGGGATACCTGGACCTGGTATAAGGTGTAAGTACCCTAGTTACCCACCACACACAGGTCCAGCTTCCTAAATTGGTGGTGCAGTGGTGGGATAGCACTTGCAATTGCCTTACCACTCTGTCACTTGCTACTTTCCACAGAAAAGACCACTTACTAGCTAGGGGTCTACACTATATCTAGTAACAGAGAAACAGTCTCCTGGGTTTGGGTAAGAGAAGGGTCTAGGCATAACCCTTACTCCAAACGCCTTTTTGGGGACCTAGTTAGAGTAGTTAGGGACCCTACAACAGTCAAGCTAGCTGGCATGTCTTCAGCAGAGCACACAGCTCATGTCATAGAGTCTCCTTATGAGGAAATTACCTTCCGAGAGCTGAGGGAGTTGTGTGTAGAAAGAAAGCTGAAGACTGGAAGAAATCTCAACAAGACTCCGCTTCTAGGCCTGCTCCTTCAGGATGACCAGGAACATGCTGGTATCCAGGCGGAGGAGGGTGAAGTAGACTCTAATCCCCCACCCGTGCTAGAAAAAGAAAATGTAGCTACTGAGGTGGGTCAGGATACACCCAGGGAGGATCAGGCAACGTCTCCGAACACCCATATTCCTGCTAGGAGCACTGTCAGTAGTGTAAAGGGGGGCCATAACAGTAGATACACCTTTGTCATTAGAGGGCTAGTTCAGAGGGTGTCCCAGAATAGGAACAGATCCTCCTCTGCCCATTCTCACACCTCCTCAGCATTTGGGGAGAGCTACTGCACAAATCCAGGGGGTTCTTTAGATAGGGAACTCAGGCAACTGGAGGCCAAGCTGAGGCTGCAGCAGCAACAGCTAGCCCTAGACAGGGATGCCTTGGCAGTGGAACGAGAGAGAGGCAGGGTTTGGGGTTAGCACCCCATGGTGGCAGCAGAAATTTTGGTTTCAGGGAAGCTAGGGTCAGCGAGGACTCTTGATTCCAGAAACCTCATTAAGGTTGTCCCCCTCTACAAGGTGGGGGATGACATTCACACATGGTTCTCTGCTCTGGAGAGGGCCTGTAACGTACAGAGGGGACCCCAGAGACAGTGGGCTGCTATCATTTGTCTCTCCTTCTCTGACAAGGGGAGGGATAGACTCCTCACTGTCAGGGTAGAGGATGCTGATAATTACACAGTATTGAAGTCTGCTCTTTTTAATGGTTTTGGTCTCATCAGTGAACAATACACTATCAAGTTCAGGGAGACCAGGAAAGAATTCTCCTGCGATTGGGTTTATTTTGTGGATTGCTCTGTGAAGGCTTTGGAAGGCTGGTTACGTGGTAGCAAAGTCCGTGACTATGAGGTCTTATACAATCTTATTCTGAGAGAGCATATACTGAACAATTGTGTGTCAGATTTTTTGCACTAGTACTTGGTAGGCTCAGATCGGACCTCTCCCCAAGAACTGAGAAAGAAGCAGATAAATGGGTAAGAAAAAGGGTGTGGAGAAAAGCTCACACAGGGGGTGACAAAGATAAGAAAAGGGAAGCAGGTAAGTTCCAGGACAAGGGTGGGGGCAAAAACAAACCTAAAGAGTCTTCATCAGGCCCAAAAAAATTCCTCTGCAGTAGATCCAAAACCTCTTTCTTTTCTTCCCACAACAAAAAGCCTTGGTGCTATGTTTGCAGAAACAAAAGTCTTGGCCAGGAGACATCTCCTGTCCTACGAAAGGCACCAAGCCACCCACCACTACAACCCCCACCTCTACCACTAGTGCCCCTAGTAATAGCAGTAGTGGTTGGTCTGGGAGCAACAGCCAGTCAAAGGGTGTAGCATGGCTCTCTTTAGGAAGTGTAGTGGGGGCTGGTTTCATTAGAGAGACTACTGAGGCTGTTTTAGTCTCAGATGGGGGCATTGATTTTGCCTCCTTTGCTGCCTGTCCCCCTAATATGAGTAAGTACTGGCTGCTGCCCTTGATAAATAGTATTCAGGCAGACTCCTACAGGGACACAGGTGCCGTGGTTATTATGGTGACCGAAAAACTGGTGTTCCCTGAGCAACACTTGGCCATCAGTACCAAGTGACCGACACCCACAACAATACTGTGTGCCACTCCATTACAGTTGTTGATTTCATTGGGGGTGGAGGGTTTACTAGTCCTAATAAAGTTGTAGTGTAGAGTGCCTACCGGGGAATGACTTGAAGACTTCAGCTTGGGCTGAGGTAGAGTTGGAGGTCCTTGCAGCAATGCTGGGCATCCCAGGGAATATTTTTGCTTTAACTAGGGCACAGGCCAAAAAACAAAAAGAAAAGGAAACTTGGAGCCTGAAATAATGGCCCAAGAGGCTCCCAAAGCCAAGGGTAGAAGGGGAAAAAATGCCCCCTACCCCACCCTCCAGTGAGGATTCCCCTTTGAGGAGGTGGAATCCACTTCTTTGCAAGAACCTACACCTGAAGAGTTGAAAGCTGACACAGCTGAACTCTTAGGTGTGGGGGGCCTGCAAGGGAGGAATTCAGTATGGCACAGAAAACCTGTCTCACACTGGAAGGGTTAAGACAGCAAGCTGTCCTTCAGGGAGCAGGGGATGTCAGTGGCACCCACAGGGTGTACTGGGAAGACAACCTCTTATACTCAGAGCCAAGGGAACCCAAACCTGGTGCCACCAGGAGATCGATAGTACCTCTTCAGAATAGTGAATCTTTGTTGACCCTTGCCCATGACATTTCCCTGGCAGGTCACTTGGGGCAAAGCACGACTTGGGACAGGCTTGTCCCACACTTTCACTGGCCCCATATGTCTGAAGATACAAAGGAGTTTTGTCACTCATGTGTTACCTGTCAAGTTGTTGGCAAGACAGGTGGCACTCCAAAGGCCCACTTAATTCCACTGCCAGTAGTTGGGGTTCCCTTTGAGAAGGTTGGGGTGGATATTGTTGGCCCCCTAGACCAACACACTGCCTCTGGAAACAGAGGTATAGCCTCTGGGTACCTGGTGGCATGGTCCACCATCACCACCAGTATAAATCTAAGGACCACTACAGCTCCTGTAGTGGCAAAAGCCCTCCTAGGTATTTTCTCCAGAGTGGGCTTCCAAAAAGAGGTAGTGCACCTTATGACTGCATACCGTAAAGCCATGTGGAAGGAATGTGGTGTAACTTACAAATTCGCCACCCCTTACCACCGCTAAACCAATGGTTTGGTAGAGAGAGGTTTAATAAAACTCTCAAGGGCGTGATCATGGTACTCAGAAAAACTCAAACGGAGATGGGATGTTCTACTGCCATGCCTCCTTTAAGCCTACAGGGAGGTTCCTCAGAAAGGAGTGAGCTACAGACCCTTTGACCTTCTGTTGGACACCCTGTTAGGGGTCCACTTGTTCTTGTAAGGGAGGGCTGAGAGCAACCTCTCAAGCCCCCTGCACAAGACATTGTGGATTATGTACTTGGTCTCAGATCCAGAATGGCTGAGAACATGAAAAAGGCCACTACAAACCTTCAGGCCAGCCAGGAACTGCAGGAGCAGTGGCATGACCAGAAGGCTGTCTTAACTGTTTACCAGCCAGGGCAGAAAGTGTGGGTCCTAGAACCTGTGGCTCGCAAGCACTCCAAGACAAGTGGATTAGTCCGGACACTACAGTGCAGAAAAAGGGAGAGGTCCCCTATGTGGTTGACCGGGATACTCCCAGAAGCTCCCTCATGGTGCCTCATGTGAACCGCCTTACTTTGACAGGGCTGATATGACCCTGCTCATGGCCACTGACGAGGGACAGGAAGAAGAGAGTGACCCTCTCCTTGACCTCTACTCTAGCTGACGGCCCAGTGGATGGGGTTGTCCTAGCAGATTGTCTTCTTGAATCTCAGAAAGAAGACCGCAGGAACCTCCTAGGGCAGTTATCAGAACTGTTTTCTCTGACACCTGGTTAAACAACATGGTGTGAACACACCACTGATGCAGGGGACAGTTTGTCTATCAAAGTTAAAATTTACAGGCAACCGGACCATGTTAGAAACTGCATCAAAGAAGAGGTGCACAAGATACTGGACCTAGGAGTCATTGAGCACTCCGACAGCCACTGGGCTAGCCCAGTGGTGCTGGTTCCAAAACCACACTCTCACAATGGGAAAAGAGACATGAGGTTCTGTGTTGATTACATAGGGCTTAACACTGTCACAAAAACTGACACTCTTTCTATCCCTAACGCAGATGAGCTCATGGATACACTGGCATCTGACAGGTATCTTGGCACATCTGATCTGACTACAGGCTATTGGCAGATCAAGTTATCAGATGAAGGTAAAGCAAAAACTGCATTTTCAACCATTGGAGGGCATTATCACTTTACAGTGATGCCCTTTGGTTTGAAAAATGCACCTACCGCTTTTCAGAGGCTGGTGAATACTGTCCTCCAAGGACTGGAAGCCTATAGCGCAGCTTATCTAAACGTTATAGCTTTCTTTAGCTCCACCTGGGATAACCCCCTGGCCCACCTCGGGAATGTCTTAGAGGCCCTGCAAAAGGCAGGCCTCACTAACAAGGCCTTTAAGTGCCAGATAGGGCAGGAGAAGGTTGTGTTTCTGGGCCACCTGGGACGTGGAGGCCAGATTTATCCACTACAGGGGAAGATCCAAACTATTTTAGATTGGATTCCTCCTACTACACAGACCCAAGTGAGAGCCTTCTTGGGCCCCACTGGGTACTACAGGAGGTTCACTAAGAACTATGGCTCCAAGGTAGCCCCTTTTAATTACCTCACCTCAAAGACGATGCCTAAGAAAGTTCTGAGGATAGCTAGCTGTCAAAAAACTTTTGAAGACCTCAAAGAGGCCATGTGCTCTGCAGCTGTGTTAAAAAGCCCTGACTACTCCAGCCCTGACTACTCCAAGAAGTTCAAAGTACAAACAGATGCTTCTGAGGTACGGGTGGGGGGAGTTCTATCTCAACTTAACACTAAGAGCCAAGACCAACAAGTTACTTTCATAAGCAGAAGGTTGACCCCCAGGGAAAGGCGTTGGTCAGGCATAGATAGGGAGGCCTTTGCTGTGGTCTGTGCATTGAAGAAGCTGAGGCCATACCTCTTTGGTACTCACTTCATTGTTCAGACAGACCACAATCCCCTTCTATGGTTAAAACAGATGAAAGGAGAAAATCCCAAACTGTTGAGGTGGTCCTATCCCTACAGGGAATGGATTATATAGTAGAACATAGACCTGGGAGTAACCACTCCACTGCAGATGAACCCTCCAGATATTTCCACTTAGACAATGAAGCCTCATCTGGGCAAGGTTAGCCTTCTTGTTCTTCGTTTGGGAAGCAGTGGGTTATGTAGGAAAGTACCCTCTTTCTTGGCATGGTTACATCAATTTTCTGCCTGTTGTCAGTGTGTTTGACTGTGTACTCTGGGATCCTGCTAACCAGGACCCAGTGATTATGCTCTCCCTCTTCTACCTTGGTTGCTGGAACCTTTTCACCCCCACATTTGGCACACTGGTGAACCCATGTATGCCCCTACTATATGGTACCTAGGTACCCAGTGCATTGGGGTACCAGGGGATCCCTATGGACTGCAGCATGCATTATGCCACCCATAGAGAGCCCCTGCAAAGTGTTATGCAGGCCTGCCATTGCAGCCTGCATGCAAGGGTGCATGCCCCCTTTCACTACCAGGTCACTGCACCAGGTCACTATAAGTCACCCCTATGGCAGACCCTCCTAGCCCAGAGGTCAGGGTGCAAGTACCTGTGTGTGTGAGCACCCCTGCACTAGCAGGAGTGCCCCCACTAACTCCAGTGTTATTTTCATGGACTTCATGAGTGCAGGGACGCCGTTTTATGCGTGTACTGGACTTAGGTCACTACCTATGTCCAGCTACATACCGGTAACTCCGAACTAAGGGGGCATGCTTGGAAATCAAACATGCGGGAATCATACCCCAAAACTGTTGCCAGTATGATTCCATGCACTCTGGGGGCTCCTTAGAGGACCCCCAGCACTGCTCCTACCAGTCTTCCATGGTTTTCCAGGCAGCCCAAGCTGTTGCCACCCCGCAGATAGATTTCTGCCCTCCTTCTGCTTGAACAGCTCAAGCCCAGGAATCCAGAACAAAGGATTTCCTTTGGGGGAGGGTGGGTAACACTCTCTCCCTTTGGAAATAGGTGTTACATGGCTTTCGAATGGTAGCCTCCCCAAGCCACTGGTATGCTTTGAAGGGCACATTTGGTGCCCTCTGTGCATAAACCAGTCTATGTCAGTTCAGGGACCCCCAGGTCCTGCTCTGGGGCAAAACTGGACAATGGAAAGGGGAGTAACCACTCTCTTGTCCATCACCACCCTAGGGGTGTTGCCCAGAGCTCCTCCAGAGGGTCCCTGGGTTCTGCCATCTTGAATCCAAGGTTGGCAGGGACCTCTGGGAGCATCTGAGTGGCCAGGCCAGGCAGGTGATATTAGCCCCCTTCTGATAGGTGGTCATCTGGCTAGGTGACCAATCCCTCTTTCAGGGCTTTTTGGGGGTTTCTCTCATGGGTGGGTCCTCAGATTCGGCTTGCAAGATTCCAGCAGCACTCCTCTGCAACCTCTACTTTGACTTCTAGCCACTGGAACCGTGACTGGACCCTCCAGGAACCGACAATCTGCATCCACGAAGAAGACTCTTCTCGCAACATTGTTTCCACAGCTCCTTCCAGCTGGTGACTCTCCCAGGGCTGATGTCGGAGGCCCGCGAGAACCTTGACCGCCCTATTACTATGGAGGAGTTAGTTACAGTAATCCATTTGCTTAAAACCTCGAAGACTCCTAGTAATGACGGCTTCATAGCGGAGCTTTATCATAGTAATGCCAATATTTTGGCAGATTAACCCCTTGAAGTTTTTGAGGAATATTTGAATATTGGCCGGCTTCCACCCACAATGCGCAAGGCACTTATAATTATGATCCCTAAACAGAATAAGCCCACTGCACCGGCGGAATATTGACCAATATCCCAACTGAACATTGACATTAAGGTGCTGCCTCCACCTTCTACCCTATGTGTCCTCCCTGGTGCACTCGGACCAATCCGGGTTCATTCCTATACGCAGCACTTTACATAATTTACGTTGGCTAGCCCATGTCTATCATTCCACACAATCTCAATCGGAGGAAATGGCCTTAGCCTTTCTAGATACAGCACAGGCCTTTGAGTCTCTGCACTGGCAATATTTATGGCAGGTGTTGCATAAACTTGGTTTTGGGCCAGCTTATGTACAATGTGTCCAGCTCCTCTACACGGACCCACTACTAGGGTGAAGACTGGGACAACTGTCTCATCAATCTTTACTCTTGGTCGAGGGATGTGACAGGGTTGCCCTCTTTCGCTGTTACTCTTCGCGCTAGCTATGGAGCCATTAGCAGCACATCTTTGCCAAGTACTGAACCCATGGGGCATTCCAAATGGCAGGACCATACATGTAGGCTCCCTATATGCTGATGACACCTTGTTATATTTGCGAGAACCCTGAAGTGTGTGTGCCTCTCCTCATGCTACTGCTGCTGGATTTTTAGAGAGTCTCAGATCTGAGAGTTCACGCCTGCAAACCTAAATTATTCCCCTTGGGCTCACTGGCAGGAAGGACCCTCAAAACCCTCCCACGGTTGGCGCGGCCATGGGAGACCATGGATGTGAGATATCTGGGAATCTGGCTGGCACCCACGGCACAATCCTTCCAGGAACTTAATATAGGGAGAGTGATAGCAAGTCTCTAGACCTCTGTAGAATTCTGGCAGGGACTGCCTTTGTCACTTATGGGGAGAATCGCTAAAACGAAAATGGTCTTACTTCCTCGTTGCCTTTTTCCCTTACAAGGGTCATTCTATAAGATCCCTAGAGAGTACTTCTGGAAAATAGACAGTAATATCGTTGATTTGCTGTGGGCAGATAAACGTAAAATAATCAGACGTTCGACCCTGCAGTGGGCATGGGAGAAAGGGGGGTTGGAGGCCCGATTACATGGCGGCTCACCTGCAACACGCAATATATTGGTTCCACTGGATACCTCCTGGGAGAAACAATTGCTGGAAGGCTCCTGCGTGACAGAAGAGCTGCCATCCCTCTTAATGAGGGGAACCAGCTTACCCCCCAACACCCCATATGTGGTTCGACAAGTAGCCAGTATTTGGGGGAGAATGCAGTCACCAGGGTAGTTTGTTGTGCCCCCTATGCCCCTGATATGTCTCTGTGGGCCCCACAACCATTCCGCAAAATTGCAGAATCTATATTGGTTCCCTGCTGGTGGAAGGGAGGTTGCACCATCCTAGAAGATCTCTACCAAGGGGGGACGTTTTATTTCAATGACGGAAGTGTTTGACACCTTTCGTTTAGGGCCAGGTCAATTTTTACAGTACTGTAAAATCTCACCGACGGCCAGGAAGATATGGCCCACATTTCAGGATGCCACTCCACCATCCGCTACACTCTCCACAATCCTACGAGTTAGAGGGGAGCAACTCTTGGTATCTCAGATATAATCGAGCACTGCAGAATGATCTACCCAGTGCCCCGCTACGGGTTCAGACCCAATGGGAAGAGGTTGTCCCGGAACCTCTGTTTGTGGGGGACTGGGTAAAGATTTTCACCAGAGTAAGACTGGCCAGTTCCAACGTCCGATTCACGTTAACGCAATATAATTTTTTTACATCAAACTTACCTCACTCCATTGAAATTACATGCAATCTACAGAGCACGTTCGGCTGCCTGCCCTCGTTGTGGAACCCCGGGGGTCACTTTCCTACATATGGTATGGGACTGAGAAATTGCTCTCCTACCGGGAGCGTATTTTGGAGGACATTAACAGAGCCTCAGGTGGCACATCAAGTTAACTATAAGACAAGTTATGACAGGTCTCATTCCTGACCCGGCCAAGAGAATACTTGGTAGAAAATGTATCTTATTGCGTCTTACACTATCGAAACGTCGCTTAGCTATTGGATGGCTCTCTCCAGAGCCCCCTCAACATACAGCATGGCTTAGATATGTGAATGAATGGGGTTTGGTGGAGGAAATCCGTATGAAAAGTGTGCATACAGATGAAAAATTAGACGAGGATCTTCGATCATGGGATGCCATGTTACACACTAAAAGTCAACAGATGAAAGGTCCCCCTATCAACATGACCTCCGTTGATGCATGATTACACTGTACTATTTCAAGCGGGCCTCGCTGACTGTCCTCCTCCAAGCATAGCCCCCAAAAACATACAAGTTGATACCAGATCACATGTATACATAACCGATACCATGGATGCATGATGGGAGGGGAAAGAGGGTGGCGTAGGGTGTTCTGCTATAAATATTTCTCCATAACATGTTACGAGCTCTGCATAACAACCTACGTCCACTGAGATGTATTATGTATGAGAATCTTTGCTGTTAACCTAAGAATGTATGGCATCCTCTGAAATTCAATAAAAAATGTTTTTCAAAAAAGCCTGGAGTGGGGCCTGAAGTATGGCAATTGAAACAAAAACTCACAAATCTCAAAGTGACAATATCTACCAAAATGTTCCTGACATCAAGGCTACCCAAGCTACTGAACATCTCCTGCCCCCTCCACCCAAATGTAATTTCAGAGAGTCCACAGGATCAAACCCTGGAATCCAGTAAAGTGCAGCCATTGGTGCCCTGGGTCCATCATTGCCTGTTTCATGAAGCATAAACCGGTGAGGCAGGTATTATAAACAGCACACCAGAACAGGCCATTCCTATTGGATGGAATCAAGATATAAAAATCTGCTGATGATTTGTCAGCGACCAACATGAAACACAAAGCTTTCTTGGCATTAAGACCTTGACTTAAACACTAGTAGCAATACACAGAGTCTTAGAATCAGTTACGAAGAGGGTCGCAATATATGAGAGCTCATCAGACTCCATGAACCCAGAGACCTAGCACAGTTCCCAGCCAGTTTAGGAACTTCCCCTATGGAACTGTGGGAACGAAATGAAACTCAGATAAATAATATTAAGGATTCATCATAGGCCAATGGGAGAGAATAAAAGCTGCGTAGGATGTAAGATAAAAAGGAAGAGAGAAATCAAGATCACCACTAAAGAGAGATTATTGGAACCTGCAGGACTCTAATGCATAAAACATGAAAAACCAGAAAGCCACAAGGAAAGATCATACACTTGAGGAAATGTATAGACTTTGAGTATAGGATCATTGTGAGTGATTCACAATGCTATAAAGCTACACTGTTCTATTATTTGACTATTCGAATGATTTGTCTCATTTATCTACATTCCCTAAATAGAGCAATAAGGGTTTAGCTCAGGAAGTCTGCATGGGGGAACCACATAACGATGTACACCAAGTATACCTTTTCTCTACCTTCCACTTCTTTGGACCACTGTTATGGATTGGACTCTACTGTCTGCATGTATCTTCTGACACCAGTCAGAAATGAACACATCTACATAGCCACATATAGGGCTACCACCGCATACACAAGTTCAAAGCAAGGTCCACTGCCACATACACTCTCTCCCTTCCACCAGAGACCCTCAGGGCACCCCGAGATGCAAAAACAGCAAAGAGAGAGTCTCAGCAAGTGGACAACTGTTGGAGCAAGAGTGGGAGAAAAGCAGAATTCTACACCCATAATGAAGCTCACAGAAAAATACTGCTCTCTTCTACCCACTACTTCCTCACAAGAATCTCCTCTTTTTCCCCTTTCCCAATTATTTCAATCTTCTGAATAAGATCACCTCTCTTACTCATATCCTGTGCAAAATGTAGATACTGATAAAGTATCTAACACATTTTGAAACACATTGTGATGTGCATTAACTAATGAAGCCACCTCATCTTTGCTCCTACAATAAATGTCATCAATTATTCGCCGCACTCGCCACCAACCAACCCACCCTCACCACCGACCCCAACGTCGCAGCCCTCAACCTCACAAACTGGATCTCCAACTGCGCAGACAACCTTGTTCCCCTCAAACGCTCGCAGCGACAGAACAACACCAAGAAACCCCTCTGGTTCTCTGACACCCTCAAAGAATCAAAGAAAACTTGTCGCGCACTTGAGAAAGCCTGGCGCAAGGACCGCACCGCTGACAACATGACCGCCCTCAAGAACGCTACCCGCAAACACCACCACCTGATCCGCACTGCCAAAAGGAATTTTTTCACCGACAGACTGGACAAAAACAGCCACAACAGCAGAGAACTCTTCAGCATCGTCAAGGAGTTCTCCAACCCCAGCGCCAACGCCAACGCCGTCACGCCCTCACAGGATCTATGCGAATCCCTCGCCACTTTCTTCCATCGCAAGATCAGCGACCTCCACGACAGCTTCGGACACCAGACCCAACCTAACACCACCGAACCCACATCCCCGACCATCACCCTCAACAACTGGACCCACATCAGCACGGAAGAAACCAAATCCATCATGAACTCTATCCACTCCGGCGCCCCTTCGGACCCCTGCCCGCACTTCATCTTTAACAAAGCCGACAACATCATCGCCCCGCACCTCCAGACCGTCATCAACTCTTCTTTTTCTTCTGCTACCTTCCCCGAATGCTGGAAACACGCCGAAGTCAACGCCCTACTAAAGAAACCTACGGCTGACCCGAGCGACCTGAAAAACTTCCGCCCCATCTCCCTTCTGCCTTTCCCAGCCAAAGTATTAGAGAAGACCGTCAACAAACAGCTGACCACCTTCCTGGAAGACAACAACCTGCTCGACCCCTCACAGACCGGATTCCGAACCAACCACAGCACTGAAACCGCCCTCATCTCAGTCACAGACGACATCAGAACCCTGATGGACAACGGTGAAACAGTCGCCCTCATTCTTCTTGACCTCTCGGCTGCCTTTGACACCGTCTGTCACCGTACCCTAATCACCCGCCTCCGCTCCACCGGGATCCAAGACCAGGCCCTGGACTGGATCGCCTCCTTCCTCGTAAACCGCTCCCAAAGAGTCTACCTCCCTCCGTTTCGCTCAGAACCCACTGAGATCATCTGCGGCGTACCTCAAGGCTCATCACTCAGCCCGACACTCTTCAATGTCTACATGAGCCCCCTCGCTAACATCGTACGCAAGCACGACATCATCATCACCTCCTACGCCGACGACACCCAACTTATACTCTCCCTCACCAAGGACCCCGCCAGCGCCAAGACCAACCTACAAGAGGGTATGAAGGACGTCGCAGATTGGATGAGGCTCAGCCGCCTAAAGCTGAACTCTGAAAAAACTGAAGTCCTCATCCTCGGCAACACCCCGTCCGCCTGGGACGACTCCTGGTGGCCCACGGCCCTCGGCACCGCACCGACCCCCGCAGACCACGCCCGCAACCTCGGCTTCATCTTGGACCCCCTTCTCACCATGACCAAGCAAGTCAACGCCGTGTCCTCCGCCTGCTTCCTCACCCTCCGCATGCTCCGCAAGATCTTCCGCTGGATCCCCGCCGACACCAGAAAAACCGTGACCCACGCCCTCGTCACGAGCCGCCTGGACTACGGCAACACCCTCTACGCTGGGACCACCGCCAAACTCCAAAATCGCCTGCAACGCATTCAAAACGCCTCAGCCCGCCTCATCCTCGACGTACCCCGCAACAGCCACATCTCCGCACACCTGAGACACCTGCATTGGCTCCCAGTCAGCAAAAGGATCACCTTCCGACTTCTCACCCACGCACACAAAGCCCTCCACGACAAGGGACCGGAATACCTCAACAGACGGCTCAACTTCTACGTCCCCACCCGCCCCCTCCGCTCCTCTGGCCTCGCACTCGCCGCCGTCCCTCGCATCCGACGCTCTACGGCGGGTGGGAGATCTTTCTCCTTCCTGGCGGCCAAGACCTGGAACTCCCTCCCCACCAGCCTCAGGACCACCCAGGACCACTCCGCTTTCCGGAGACTCCTAAAGACCTGGCTGTTCGAGCAGCGATAACCACCCCCTTTGTCCCTAGCGCCTTGAGACCCGCACGGGTGAGTAGCGCGCTTTATAAATGCTAATGATTTGAATGATTTGATCAATAGTTAACTAACAATTACAAAATAATCAGATTTAACAGAAAGGGTTGCTTGTCATTCCAGACTACATAACACAGTAGGTAAAACACCCTTAAACATACATTTAGCCAACACCGTACACCCACTATCCCTGCTCTGATGGACGTATATGATAATATCTCTTTACGAAGCCAATCATGATACTAATACAATTAACAATCATTCCCTGCCTGCTAATAGTCTAAGGGGCTCTGTTAGAAGAAAGATCTTCGATGAAAACATTGATGAGGCACTACTACAAGAAACACAGTTATCTTAGTCAGAAAAATTCAAACAGAACTGGGTAGGATAAGTAATTCACAGCAGCAGGCACACCCCACCTCATCGTAATCAGTTAGCAATACAGTCTGCTTAAAAAAATTCAGAGTAGCAATACTGACTCATAAATAAATCCCATGCACAATTTTTAAACATGGCCGGATGTGGAAGGCAGATATATGTTAGAAAAACTAAAAGCAGAAGACAAACAAGATCTTAGGATCTATCAATTCACCTAATACTACCAAACTAACCTTCTCAAAATTATCCAGAATCAGGGAAACCAATGACTGCAAGAGAACTGGAACATGGTCTCAAACCAGGCACTGTCTAAAAGACACAATAGGTACTCCGAATAACAACGAAAACACCAATATGAAAGACATATTATCAGGCTATGAATAGACTTATGATGCTTTATTTACCAGCTGGCAAAGGAGATAAATTCCTTTCATGTACCACTGGCACCTTATCAAAATAGATTACTTTTACACCTCATACTCACTGACACCCTATATAAGTGAATGCAACACATGAAATTAGTTACTTACCTGTAACTCTAGTTCTTAAAACTGTGGTATCTTCCAAATATTCACATGATTAAGTAATTCTGTCGTCCAGCTGGGAATCCCTGGTAATTTAAAATAACAATAATCAAATATACACATAACAATAGTCTTTGTTTATTAGCACACCACCACATTTGAAACAACCTGAGCTTCAGCCCTCCCATGCCCTCAGATTCCACCATAGCTAAGATTTAGTAATACAAACGTGAATGTTACTGGTGATCGGAGTAAGCTTGCAACCGGGGAGGACTGAGAGTCGTATGTGAATATATGTACGATACCAATACTGAAGAACTGGAGTTACAGGCAAGTAACTAATTTCTTCTCCAGCACTGGATTTATTTAATTTCATATATTCGAATGTTTGAATCAGAATAGCAACCAAAATATAAAAATTTTAAAAAGCGGGAATCAGGTTTCTCTTCTGAAAGAGTGCTGCATTCACATCTAGCCAGCAATACTGGGTGAATATGTCATTGCTTTTCCACGTGGCTGCACTGCAAATGTCCAGCAAAGCCATTGCTGCCTAGAGTGCCGCATCTGGGCTTCTTTGGAGTGCACACTCACTTGCCCCGGAGCGGATGCTTAGCTTTACTGTGGCAGAAACTGATGCATGCAGACATCCAATGTGGGAAGTCTTGTTTGTATAGCAGGCAGCCTCTTCTTGGAAGGCTGAATGAGATAAATATCTAATCCGAAGAATGCCAACCCTTAGTTTTGCCCACACAGAACCCTATGCACCTGCAGACATCCTGCAAATGGCAGATATCTCACTAGAACTAGATGGGTTAAGGAAGAAAGACTGAAAGATAACATTCACTAAAGTGAAAATCTGTAGGGGCTGTTAGCATGAATCTTTGATTGATCAGTGGAATTAACTTGTCTCTGGTGAAGCGAAGACATGGCTCCTCACAGACTCTACTAGTTGAAGTGAGAAAAAGTAGAAGTACAGTATACCATGAAAGGAACTTCAGATGGGCTTGGTGAATGAGCTCGAAAGGAGGCAGCATGCGCTGGCTCAGTGTTCAACTCCCACAGACTTGAAGAACGCCTCACTGGAGCAAAAGCCTTTTCTTAAACTTGGTTATTATCCTCTGACAATAAGGATGAGGAAAAGTCTTCCTTTCTCTGGAACCTGGAAATTGTGTCCAAGTGCACCCATGTTCATGAATCTCTTTCACTAAGTATTGTAGGTCTCAGTTGTGCCTGAGGAACAAGTTACGTATCTTCAGTAACGCCTTATCTGGTAGAGACATTTTCTAGTTGCAGATTACATTCCTCAGAATTTCCCACAGACATCAGTCTGGATCCTGAGATTTTTCTCCAGTAGTACTCCTGTGCACCATCAGGTGGCATCGGTCGGATCTACATTCGTCATCGTGCACGTCTGATATGATGTAACTTGTCCTATAAAGGCACCACCATGGTGCGCTTACATCGGTTTCTTTTAATGACTTCCCACGCCAGAAGCTTGGAGCCACGAAGAACACTGACCACTGGTGCGTCAAAACTACGGCCATGAAAGGGAAATCCCTGTGCCTAGAAATCAGTTCACAGAGAGGGGAGGATGGGTGGGTCAGTAAGGAATTTACAACTTGAAAATGCCTCTACCAGATAAGGCATTGCTCAAGGTAAGTAACTCGTTCATCTGATAGACCTCTAGTTGCAGATTCCTTCCTTTAGAATAGATACCAAAGCAATAACATCCCCAGAGGTGGGACTGTGAACCAAGATCATACTAGGCAGTAGTGTCTGGTGAACGTGTGAAAGGATGCCACGTAGTTGCCTGACAGATGTCCAGGACTGGAACTCCGCTTGCAAACAAAGTGGTTGCAGCTGTCACTCTGGTAGAGTGAGCGAGCAAACCCCACCGGGGGTATCTGACATTGCGCATTCTCTGAAGAGTCAAAAAGATCTAACCAAGGCTCTCCACTTTGCTGAAAGAGAGCTTTCACTACCTCCAGATGGAGATGCCATTTGTGATCAACCAGGCATTGTCAGCTGAGTGCGCATGCTCTGGCATTCAGAGAGCCTGCCAGGTGTTGAACCACCAAGGAAATGCCCTGATGTTCCAGCCATGTCCAGAGGCGCAGTGCCTCCTGACAAAGGGTCCTCAACCCCAACCCACCCTGCTTGTTGCAGTATCACATAGAAGTGGTGTTGTCTGTGAACACCTGCACTACTTTTCCCTTTGAGAAAGAGAAGAAATGCTTTCAATGCCAGTTTGATCGCATGGAGCTCAAAAAGGTTGATGTGGAGTCCTGACTCTGCCAGAGACTAGGCGTATCTGATCCCCACCTCTCCCAGGTGGCTGCCCTAGCCCAGGAGTGACGCATCTGTCGCTACTGTCCGATCTGGTTAGGGAAGGAAGAGGGATCTGCTTCTGACCCGATCCCGGTTTGTTAGCCATCCTGCAGATCTTGTGCAGTTCCCTCCGAGATCTGGACCACATTGAGGAGATTAAACTGATGCTGCACTCACTGATCTTCAGGTCCTACTGCAGAGCCTGCCTATGCCATCTGGCATGTTTCACCAACAGAATGCAGGAAGCCATCAGGCCCAGCAGCCTCAGAGTCATTCTCACCTAGATCCAGGATAGAGGCTGTATCATAGCCTGAATATCCCAAACTCACCACTAAGGAGGATAAGCCAGAAACTGCACTGCGTCCAGAACAGCTCTGATGAAAGGGAGCGTCTGAGAGGAAGCCAGGTGTGGCTTCAACATGTTTCAAGTGAACTCCAGCAAATGTAGGGAGTTCGTTGTATGCTGAAGGTGGAAGACGACACCTGGGGCGAACCCACCTTCAACAGCCAGTCGTCGAGGTAGGGGAACACTGAAACCACTGATCTGCGCAGATGAGCTGCTGCCATCACCATCACATTGGTGAACAATGGAGGGGCACAGGTAGGGCCAAAGAGGAGCACGGTGAAACTGTTGTTTTGAGATATTGTTGTTCTAAGCACCGGTTGCTACTTCACCTTGGCCACTTTTGGGGCTGTAGTGTTCCTGGTCGAGCCATGGAATATGTATGTCGTCTTTATATACTATCAGGATTGTTGTTAGTACTATAGCTGCTACCGGGGTGAGTAATGCTGTGACCACCACAGGCCACTTCTTCTGCTCCTTTTTCTTACGTTGTAATCTGAAATCCATGTCGCCTTATAGGGTGTGGTCGGATGTAGCTAGCACTTGAAACCAGTTCTATTGGTATGTAACCTTTGGTACCTCCTTATTCCTGTAGGAGTGCCACACGAGTAGTCTATTCCTTCTGTATATTTTCTGGGCGACGTTGAATGCTATTTGACACTTGTAGTTATGCAGAGTATAAAGGGATGAATCCCAATGTCCAGTTCTAAGGGAAGGATTTGTATGCCTGAAGATCACTATGTGCTTGGACACAATGACACTGCTATGGCCTGAAATATTGGCCCTTTTTCCTCTGATGGGTAAAACAGTTGAATATTCAAGAATGCCCCTGGGAACAACAATCTTGTCAGAGCAAGGATGGAAATTTTCTCTGTATGCTGCATCAGTTCCCATTCCTGAAGGCTGATGAAGCTGGTGTAGGGGTACAAACCTCTTCCTCTGACGGACTTTAGATGAGCCAGACATCCAAGTATGGATATACTTGGTGCCCTTGTCTTCGAAGGAAAGCAGCCACTAGCACCAAGCACTCAGTAAAACTCTGAGGCACCTTAAAATGGCAGTGCTGCCCCACCAAAGAACCGTAGGCACAGTTTGCATTTTGGGGCGTGAAAATATGCATCCTGAAGATTCACAGAAGTGAGTTACTCTCCTTTCTGAAGCACCTTAATGACTTTTTGGGAGTAATCATTCTGAGGTATAGTTTTTACAGAAAATTTCAAGTTTCTGGGACCATGTCTGGGATGCTTCCATTTTCCTCACTATTGTGTTGCCATAGCCTCTGCTCTGGTCTCTATTTGAAGAGTTACTGGTCGTACCCAGATTATTTTGGATGAAAGCATAAGCTACCCTCACCTCTGTAACATTAGAAACCTTCTCTACATGCTTGGGATCAACATAAGCTACAAAAAAGAAGGGGAGATATTATGTCTGTACTCTAACAGTGCTGTGTCAGTGTCCATTTTGATATTTTGCAGTCACCTTCATGGTTCAGTCGGACATCAAAAGGAATGCTTAACATTTTTGCTTGGACGTCTGGACTGAAGGAAATGGATGAAAGCCATCCCTGCTTATATAAGACTGCTGCTCCTGTCTTCTGGGATGAGACTAACTTAGGGGAAAATGTTGTGCTACATCTCGCCCCATATTCATTAGGGCATTTGCTGCTTTGATAGAGACTGTATTAATTTAGCCGGCCTGGTACCCCAAGTTGTCAATAAGTCGGTCATCCCTGTCTGAAGGGGCTCCCTGAGTGACTGGATTCTTTGATATATGTCTGCTCTGCTGATGGATTCAGGCTTGAGATGGCCAGTCAAACATGTTGACTCAAAATGTGGTACTCTGTGCTTCTTCTACAAGTGGGGACAAAACAGCCTGATGTGTGGCTAGCAAATTCATGAGCTTGAGATCGTCCGACCAGATGTAATAATTGGGATAGATGTGTTAGTTTTTCTAGGATGCCCCTTAAAACCGTATGGAAATCATTGCTGTTGTGCAGAAGACATGGGGAGTTCATATGTTTTTGCTCTTTCCAGTAAGGTGTGAAAATTGCCAATGTCATCATGAAGCAAATCAGGCTGCACTGGTGATTTATTGCTGCATCTAGTGAGACACCCCACCCTTCATAATAAGCATAAACAACCTCCTGATCTTGTCTAAAACATTTGCTCTCTTCTTCCCCATCTGACAATAGATCAGAGTCAGAAGTATCCAATTACCCCATGTCCTCAGGTGTTGGTGGAAAAAGTGAGGAGGAGGGGCGGGTATCTCCTGAGAAGAGGCTGTGCCTGTGAGGGTCTTAGGTTGATATTTGTACGCCTGCTGTCAACTATTCCTCATGGCTACATAGTGCTAATCTAATTGAGCAGGACTGTAAGCTCTGTCCAAGCCTTCTTATTAGTAGCTGGTGTCAAGGTCCAGGACCAAATCCAGTGTCTGCACCAGAGGGTGCTTATAAATCTTCATCCTGATATTCCTCCCCTCAACAAGGTTGTCAACAATGTCATTGTCGATGGAGTTAGGATTGTAGGCGAGATGGTTAAGGCAGTTGACAGTAGTTGGAACAAAGCCAAGGGTGACTGGAAAACACTGGTACTCACTTATAATTTTCTACATAGATAAGGCTTGTACAAAATTATATCACAATCATGGTGCTCCTAAGGAAAGGTGGTCACCATGCACCCCTGAGCCAACCAAGGGTTTAGCACAACAAAAGTCCTTGAGCACACATCGCCCAAAAAGTCCACTAAAAGAATTTCACAAGTCTAATGTTCAGTAGTCACACTTCCAATCTTTATCACTTCTCTGCCCTCAGCCAGCACGTGTTTAGTCTCTCAGACATACTGCCCCACGACTTCCTCAGAGCCGATTGGCACTTAATACAAATAGTAATCTATCTGGGTAATCTATCAGGCAATATTCCATCCCAAACACTTGAATATCTATTGTTCAAAGTCTCATTGAAATATGTAGATCTAATATATGGTCCAGTATACTACAATATACTGCTCCAGTATGTGACCAGCAGCTGGTGAGTAGACCATGTGTAGATGGACACAGTTTACAAGTAGTATACTCACCGGGCCCTCAGTTGACAGTGGTTGCATTGTTGCCATTGACAGAGCATTGTCAACAGGGAGATGTCTCACAGCATTGGCACTGAAGGGAAAGTTAATGCTGTTGACAGAAGGCCCATTGTGATTGAGAGTTGATGGTCAATCACAGTGCTCTAGCTGACAAGATTCTTGTCATCGACAGTGGCTTCTTGATTGTCAATAACTCCAAGGTACCCATTGAGAGGATCTTCCTCGTTGACTGCTTCAGTGGTTAGCTTGACTGGATGTCAGAAGAAGTTGGATTTTGGCGCATATTGATTTGCGCAAAAGATTCCTCACTCTTTTTTAACACCTTTTTCTGAGTATGTCATAACCTGCCATTTTCAGATGGTGGCTGTGGACACTTTTACAGTAAATTCCAACTGATGAAGCTTCACATGACTCCTTTTTTACATCACCTTCGTGGAAGTGCTTGAGGTGTTTTCCATAGAATTGTCCCAGAGGAGGATGCATCCCTTTGCAAGGGGAAATTCACCCACTTTCTGGTAAATAAAAAGTCAACCTAATTTCTCAGTCCCTAGGTGTGTTTGATAGAAAGGTTTCATGTATGTCATAGCACGACGATTTATCAGCAGGATAAAGGCATAAATACACTGATTGTGTGGCTCATCAGTGCAGATCATCTTCTGATCGCAGTCTAAGCAGGACATCAAGAGAAATCTCTTTTCTTACTCAGCCAAGTCATAGTGGCAGGTTGGTGACGGTGGTCCCCCAGGGACAGTCCTAAAGTGAAAATTGTGGACTTCCGATAAA